>NW_027315768.1:4502038-4791202 GCF_026437365.1 Eucyclogobius newberryi | reverse complement strand
CACAGCCTTGATCTGTCTGCATTTTATAGAAAGTGCTTCATAGTTGGGGTGTTGTTCTGGCTTCACTATTTAGCATTGCACAATAGAATATATCAGCTTGTTTTCTCAGTAATATCACTCTGTCTCTAGACACTGACTCTTGGGCAGTGATAGTGGCTTTAAAATTGAAATACAAGAATTGTTTCTTTTTAAGTAATTAACTTGACTGAACTTTTACCCTGATCAATGTCCATGATATTGTATGGCTCTTGGCTGCATAAACACTGTTGTTGACGGCTTGTATGTAAATTGACTACACATTGAAGGCCCATTTGCAGAATGGCCATTACCACAGTCGTTGAAACCCTGAAAAGAAGGTGGGGCTATGGCATACAGTACTTATACTGGTCACATACCGTAGCCAGCACAACTCACCAGAGACGGCCAAGAAGACATCGGAAGAAGATCTGGAGTACAGCAGCCACTTTGATAGGAATATCTGGATTCAGTGGAGTTCAACAGGAGCATTGACTCGTTTTTTCAGTAAGTTCTACTTGTTGTGACCACCATTTAAGACATTGTGAAGCAAACGCATTAAGACGACCTCAAATTGAGCCACTGTTGGCTTCTGCAATCATAAGTGCTTCTCTTTGGGGTTGTCTTGGTTGTGACTTTGGCCTCAATAACTGCAAGTATCTCAAGTTTTGAAAAATACCATGAAGTTTTCACTCTACCTGGTCATTCACATTACCCTGGCACAAGCACTGACTTGACTTTTAAATGCAGTAAGTGCTACTTGTTGGGGTAGTGTTGATGTCTTTGTCTGCATGCACTTTGAAATTACGTTTTGGAAAAGTTTGTTGAAACACCAGTTTCAGAGAGTCATTCTTATTTCCCTAACATGAGCATTGACTTGTCAATGAAATTCAGTAAGTGCTTTTTGTTGGGGGGCAGTTCCATATGACAAAAGCCTCCATTGGTAATGCAAAAGAAAAAGTCCTTGCTCCAAGATTACTTCAAATGGAACCACTTGTGCTTCTTCATGCTCATAAGTGCTCCTCTTTGGGGTTTTCTTGTCAGCAACTTGTTCACGAATAGGAACTGTACGGCCAATATCAGGACTCCTGTGCCAAATGTAAGTCAAAAGTAGAGCTCAACCACAGCCTTGATCTGTCTGCATTTTATAGAAAGTGCTTCATAGTTGGGGTGTTGTTCTGGCTTCACTATTTAGCATTGCACAATAGAATATATCAGCTTGTTTTCTCAGTAATATCACTCTGTCTCTAGACACTGACTCTTGGGCAGTGATAGTGGCTTTAAAATTGAAATACAAGAATTGTTTCTTTTTAAGTAATTAACTTGACTGAACTTTTACCCTGATCAATGTCCATGATATTGTATGGCTCTTGGCTGCATAAACACTGTTGTTGACGGCTTGTATGTAAATTGACTACACATTGAAGGCCCATTTGCAGAATGGCCATTACCACAGTCGTTGAAACCCTGAAAAGAAGGTGGGGCTATGGCATACGGTACTTATACTGGTCACATACCTTAGCCAGCACAACTCACCAGAGACGGCCAAGAAGACATCGGAAGAAGATCTGGAGTACAGCAGCCACTTTGATAGGAATATCTGGATTCAGTGGAGTTCAACAGGAGCATTGACTTGTTTTTTCAGTAAGTTCTACTTGTTGTGACCACCATTTAAGACATTGTGAAGCAAACACATTAAGACGACCTCAAATTGAGCCACTGTTGGCTTCTGCAATCATAAGTGCTTCTCTTTGGGGTTGTCTTGGTTGTGACTTTGGCCTCAATAACTGCAAGTATCTCAAGTTTTGAAAAATACCATGAAGTTTTCACTCTACCTGGTCATTCACATTACCCTGGCACAAGCACTGACTTGACTTTTAAATGCAGTAAGTGCTACTTGTTGGGGTAGTGTTGATGTCTTTGTCTGCATGCACTTTGAAATTACGTTTTGGAAAAGTTTGTTGAAACACCAGTTTCAGAGAGTCATTCTTATTTCCCTAACATGAGCATTGACTTGTCAATGAAATTCAGTAAGTGCTTTTTGTTGGGGCAGTTCCATATGACAAAAGCCTCCATTGGTAATGCAAAAGAAAAAGTCTTTGCTCCGAGATTACTTCAAATGGAACCACTTGTGCTTCTTCATGCTCATAAGTGCTCCTCTTTGGGGTTTTCTTGTCAGCAACTTGTTCACGAATAGGAACTGTACGGCCAATATCAGGACTCCTGTGCCAAATGTAAGTCAAAAGTAGAGCTCAACCACAGCCTTGATCTGTCTGCATTTTATAGAAAGTGCTTCATAGTTGGGGTGTTGTTCTGGCTTCACTATTTAGCATTGCACAATAGAATATATCAGCTTGTTTTCTCAGTAATATCACTCTGTCTCTAGACACTGACTCTTGGGCAGTGATAGTGGCTTTAAAATTGAAATACAAGAATTGTTTCTTTTTAAGTAATTAACTTGACTGAACTTTTACCCTGATCAATGTCCATGATATTGTATGGCTCTTGGCTGCATAAACACTGTTGTTGACGGCTTGTATGTAAATTGACTACACATTGAAGGCCCATTTGCAGAATGGCCATTACCACAGTCGTTGAAACCCTGAAAAGAAGGTGGGGCTATGGCATACAGTACTTATACTGGTCACATACCGTAGCCAGCACAACTCACCAGAGACGGCCAAGAAGACATCGGAAGAAGATCTGGAGTACAGCAGCCACTTTGATAGGAATATCTGGATTCAGTGGAGTTCAACAGGAGCATTGACTTGTTTTTTCAGTAAGTTCTACTTGTTGTGACCACCATTTAAGACATTGTGAAGCAAACACATTAAGACAACCTCAAATTGAGCCACTGTTGGCTTCTGCAATCATAAGTGCTTCTCTTTGGGGTTGTCTTGGTTGTGACTTTGGCCTCAATAACTGCAAGTATCTCAAGTTTTGAAAAATACCATGAAGTTTTCACTCTACCTGGTCATTCACATTACCCTGGCACAAGCACTGACTTGACTTTTGAATGCAGTAAGTGCTACTTGTTGGGGTAGTGTTGATGTCTTTGTCTGCATGCACTTTGAAATTACGTTTTGGAAAAGTTTGTTTAAACACCAGTTTCAGAGAGTCATTCTTATTTCCCTAACATGAGCATTGACTTGTCAATGAAATTCAGTAAGTGCTTTTTGTTGGGGCAGTTCCATATGACAAAAGCCTCCATTGGTAATGCAAAAGAAAAAGTCTTTGCTCCAAGATTACTTCAAATGGAACCACTTGTGCTTCTTCATGCTCATAAGTGCTCCTCTTTGGGGTTTTCTTGTCAGCAACTTGTTCACGAATAGGAACTGTACGGCCAATATCAGGACTCCTGTGCCAAATGTAAGTCAAAAGTAGAGCTCAACCACAGCCTTGATCCGTCTGCATTTTATAGAAAGTGCTTCATAGTTGGGGTGTTGTTCTGGCTTCACTATTTAGCATTGCACAATAGAATATATCAGCTTGTTTTCTCAGTAATATCACTCTGTCTCTAGACACTGACTCTTGGGCAGTGATAGTGGCTTTAAAATTGAAATACAAGAATTGTTTCTTTTTAAGTAATTAACTTGACTGAACTTTTACCCTGATCAATGTCCATGATATTGTATGGCTCTTGGCTGCATAAACACTGTTGTTGACGGCTTGTATGTAAATTGACTACACATTGAAGGCCCATTTGCAGAATGGCCATTACCACAGTCGTTGAAACCCTGAAAAGAAGGTGGGGCTATGGCATACAGTACTTATACTGGTCACATACCTTAGCCAGCACAACTCACCAGAGACGGCCAAGAAGACATCGGAAGAAGATCTGGAGTACAGCAGCCACTTTGATAGGAATATCTGGATTCAGTGGAGTTCAACAGGAGCATTGACTTGTTTTTTTCAGTAAGTTCTACTTGTTGTGACCACCATTTAAGACATTGTGAAGCAAACACATTAAGACGACCTCAAATTGAGCCACTGTTGGCTTCTGCAATCATAAGTGCTTCTCTTTGGGGTTGTCTTGGTTGTGACTTTGGCCTCAATAACTGCAAGTATCTCAAGTTTTGAAAAATACCATGAGGTTTTCACTCTACCTGGTCATTCACATTACCCTGGCACAAGCACTGACTTGACTTTTGAATGCAGTAAGTGCTACTTGTTGGGGTAGTGTTGATGTCTTTGTCTGCATGCACTTTGAAATTACGTTCTGGAAAAGTTTGTTTAAACACCAGTTTCAGAGAGTCATTCTTATTTCCCTAACATGAGCATTGACTTGTCAATGAGATTCAGTAAGTGCTTTTTGTTGGGGCAGTTCCATATGACAAAAGCCTCCATTGGTAATGCAAAAGAAAAAGTCCTTGCTCCAAGATTACTTCAAATGGAACCACTTGTGCTTCTTCATGCTCATAAGTGCTCCTCTTTGGGGTTTTCTTGTCAGCAACTTGTTCACGAATAGGAACTGTACGGCCAATATCAGGACTCCTGTGCCAAATGTAAGTCAAAAGTAGAGCTCAACCACAGCCTTGATCTGTCTGCATTTTATAGAAAGTGCTTCATAGTTGGGGTGTTGTTCTGGCTTCACTATTTAGCATTGCACAATAGAATATATCAGCTTGTTTTCTCAGTAATATCACTCTGTCTCTAGACACTGACTCTTGGGCAGTGATAGTGGCTTTAAAATTGAAATACAAGAATTGTTTCTTTTTAAGTAATTAACTTGACTGAACTTTTACCCTGATCAATGTCCATGATATTGTATGGCTCTTGGCTGCATAAACACTGTTGTTGACGGCTTGTATGTAAATTGACTACACATTGAAGGCCCATTTGCAGAATGGCCATTACCACAGTCGTTGAAACCCTGAAAAGAAGGTGGGGCTATGGCATACAGTACTTATACTGGTCACATACCTTAGCCAGCACAACTCACCAGAGACGGCCAAGAAGACATCGGAAGAAGATCTGGAGTACAGCAGCCACTTTGATAGGAATATCTGGATTCAGTGGAGTTCAACAGGAGCATTGACTTGTTTTTTTCAGTAAGTTCTACTTGTTGTGACCACCATTTAAGACATTGTGAAGCAAACGCATTAAGACGACCTCAAATTGAGCCACTGTTGGCTTCTGCAATCATAAGTGCTTCTCTTTGGGGTTGTCTTGGTTGTGACTTTGGCCTCAATAACTGCAAGTATCTCAAGTTTTGAAAAATACCATGAAGTTTTCACTCTACCTGGTCATTCACATTACCCTGGCACAAGCACTGACTTGACTTTTGAATGCAGTAAGTGCTACTTGTTGGGGTAGTGTTGATGTCTTTGTCTGCATGCACTTTGAAATTACGTTCTGGAAAAGTTTGTTTAAACACCAGTTTCAGAGAGTCATTCTTATTTCCCTAACATGAGCATTGACTTGTCAATGAAATTCAGTAAGTGCTTTTTGTTGGGGCAGTTCCATATGACAAAAGCCTCCATTGGTAATGCAAAAGAAAAAGTCCTTGCTCCAAGATTACTTCAAATGGAACCACTTGTGCTTCTTCGTGCTCATAAGTGCTCCTCTTTGGGGTTTTCTTGTCAGCAACTTGTTCACGAATAGGAACTGTACGGCCAATATCAGGACTCCTGTGCCAAATGTAAGTCAAAAGTAGAGCTCAACCACAGCCTTGATCTGTCTGCATTTTATAGAAAGTGCTTCATAGTTGGGGTGTTGTTCTGGCTTCACTATTTAGCATTGCACAATAGAATATATCAGCTTGTTTTCTCAGTAATATCACTCTGTCTCTAGACACTGACTCTTGGGCAGTGATAGTGGCTTTAAAATTGAAATACAAGAATTGTTTCTTTTTAAGTAATTAACTTGACTGAACTTTTACCCTGATCAATGTCCATGATATTGTATGGCTCTTGGCTGCATAAACACTGTTGTTGACGGCTTGTATGTAAATTGACTACACATTGAAGGCCCATTTGCAGAATGGCCATTACCACAGTCGTTGAAACCCTGAAAAGAAGGTGGGGCTATGGCATACAGTACTTATACTGGTCACATACCTTAGCCAGCACAACTCACCAGAGACGGCCAAGAAGACATCGGAAGAAGATCTGGAGTACAGCAGCCACTTTGATAGGAATATCTGGATTCAGTGGAGTTCAACAGGAGCATTGACTTGTTTTTTTCAGTAAGTTCTACTTGTTGTGACCACCATTTAAGACATTGTGAAGCAAACGCATTAAGACGACCTCAAATTGAGCCACTGTTGGCTTCTGCAATCATAAGTGCTTCTCTTTGGGGTTGTCTTGGTTGTGACTTTGGCCTCAATAACTGCAAGTATCTCAAGTTTTGAAAAATACCATGAAGTTTTCACTCTACCTGGTCATTCACATTACCCTGGCACAAGCACTGACTTGATTTTTGAATGCAGTAAGTGCTACTTGTTGGGGTAGTGTTGATGTCTTTGTCTGCATGCACTTTGAAATTACGTTTTGGAAAAGTTTGTTTAAACACCAGTTTCAGAGAGTCATTCTTATTTCCCTAACATGAGCATTGACTTGTCAATGAAATTCAGTAAGTGCTTTTTGTTGGGGCAGTTCCATATGACAAAAGCCTCCATTGGTAATGCAAAAGAAAAAGTCTTTGCTCCAAGATTACTTCAAATGGAACCACTTGTGCTTCTTCATGCTCATAAGTGCTCCTCTTTGGGGTTTTCTTGTCAGCAACTTGTTCACGAATAGGAACTGTACGGCCAATATCAGGACTCCTGTGCCAAATGTAAGTCAAAAGTAGAGCTCAACCACAGCCTTGATCCGTCTGCATTTTATAGAAAGTGCTTCATAGTTGGGGTGTTGTTCTGGCTTCACTATTTAGCATTGCACAATAGAATATATCAGCTTGTTTTCTCAGTAATATCACTCTGTCTCTAGACACTGACTCTTGGGCAGTGATAGTGGCTTTAAAATTGAAATACAAGAATTGTTTCTTTTTAAGTAATTAACTTGACTGAACTTTTACCCTGATCAATGTCCATGATATTGTATGGCTCTTGGCTGCATAAACACTGTTGTTGACGGCTTGTATGTAAATTGACTACACATTGAAGGCCCATTTGCAGAATGGCCATTACCACAGTCGTTGAAACCCTGAAAAGAAGGTGGGGCTATGGCATACAGTACTTATACTGGTCACATACCTTAGCCAGCACAACTCACCAGAGACGGCCAAGAAGACATCGGAAGAAGATCTGGAGTACAGCAGCCACTTTGATAGGAATATCTGGATTCAGTGGAGTTCAACAGGAGCATTGACTTGTTTTTTCAGTAAGTTCTACTTGTTGTGACCACCATTTAAGACATTGTGAAGCAAACACATTAAGACGACCTCAAATTGAGCCACTGTTGGCTTCTGCAATCATAAGTGCTTCTCTTTGGGGTTGTCTTGGTTGTGACTTTGGCCTCAATAACTGCAAGTATCTCAAGTTTTGAAAAATACCATGAAGTTTTCACTCTACCTGGTCATTCACATTACCCTGGCACAAGCACTGACTTGACTTTTGAATGCAGTAAGTGCTACTTGTTGGGGTAGTGTTGATGTCTTTGTCTGCATGCACTTTGAAATTACGTTTTGGAAAAGTTTGTTGAAACACCAGTTTCAGAGAGTCATTCTTATTTCCCTAACATGAGCATTGACTTGTCAATGAAATTCAGTAAGTGCTTTTTGTTGGGGCAGTTCCATATGACAAAAGCCTCCATTGGTAATGCAAAAGAAAAAGTCTTTGCTCCAAGATTACTTCAAATGGAACCACTTGTGCTTCTTCATGCTCATAAGTGCTCCTCTTTGGGGTTTTCTTGTCAGCAACTTGTTCACGAATAGGAACTGTACGGCCAATATCAGGACTCCTGTGCCAAATGTAAGTCAAAAGTAGAGCTCAACCACAGCCTTGATCTGTCTGCATTTTATAGAAAGTGCTTCATAGTTGGGGTGTTGTTCTGGCTTCAATATTTAGCATTGCACAATAGAATATATCAGCTTTTTTTCTCAGTAATATCACTCTGTCTCTAGACACTGACTCTTGGGCAGTGATAGTGGCTTTAAAATTGAAATACAAGAATTGTTTCTTTTTAAGTAATTAACTTGACTGAACTTTTACCCTGATCAATGTCCATGATATTGTATGGCTCTTGGCTGCATAAACACTGTTGTTGACGGCTTGTATGTAAATTGACTACACATTGAAGGCCCATTTGCAGAATGGCCATTACCACAGTCGTTGAAACCATGAAAAGAAGGTGGGGCTATGGCATACAGTACTTATACTGGTCACATACCTTAGCCAGCACAACTCACCAGAGACGGCCAAGAAGACATCGGAAGAAGATCTGGAGTACAGCAGCCACTTTGATAGGAATATCTGGATTCAGTGGAGTTCAACAGGAGCATTGACTTGTTTTTTCAGTAAGTTCTACTTGTTGTGACCACCATTTAAGACATTGTGAAGCAAACACATTAAGACGACCTCAAATTGAGCCACTGTTGGCTTCTGCAATCATAAGTGCTTCTCTTTGGGGTTGTCTTGGTTGTGACTTTGGCCTCAATAACTGCAAGTATCTCAAGTTTTGAAAAATACCATGAAGTTTTCACTCTACCTGGTCATTCACATTACCCTGGCACAAGCACTGACTTGACTTTTAAATGCAGTAAGTGCTACTTGTTGGGGTAGTGTTGATGTCTTTGTCTGCATGCACTTTGAAATTACGTTTTGGAAAAGTTTGTTGAAACACCAGTTTCAGAGAGTCATTCTTATTTCCCTAACATGAGCATTGACTTGTCAATGAAATTCAGTAAGTGCTTTTTGTTGGGGCAGTTCCATATGACAAAAGCCTCCATTGGTAATGCAAAAGAAAAAGTCTTTGCTCCAAGATTACTTCAAATGGAACCACTTGTGCTTCTTCATGCTCATAAGTGCTCCTCTTTGGGGTTTTCTTGTCAGCAACTTGTTCACGAATAGGAACTGTACGGCCAATATCAGGACTCCTGTGCCAAATGTAAGTCAAAAGTAGAGCTCAACCACAGCCTTGATCTGTCTGCATTTTATAGAAAGTGCTTCATAGTTGGGGTGTTGTTCTGGCTTCACTATTTAGCATTGCACAATAGAATATATCAGCTTGTTTTCTCAGTAATATCACTCTGTCTCTAGACACTGACTCTTGGGCAGTGATAGTGGCTTTAAAATTGAAATACAAGAATTGTTTCTTTTTAAGTAATTAACTTGACTGAACTTTTACCCTGATCAATGTCCATGATATTGTATGGCTCTTGGCTGCATAAACACTGTTGTTGACGGCTTGTATGTAAATTGACTACACATTGAAGGCCCATTTGCAGAATGGCCATTACCACAGTCGTTGAAACCCTGAAAAGAAGGTGGGGCTATGGCATACGGTACTTATACTGGTCACATACCTTAGCCAGCACAACTCACCAGAGACGGCCAAGAAGACATCGGAAGAAGATCTGGAGTACAGCAGCCACTTTGATAGGAATATCTGGATTCAGTGGAGTTCAACAGGAGCATTGACTTGTTTTTTTCAGTAAGTTCTACTTGTTGTGACCACCATTTAAGACATTGTGAAGCAAACACATTAAGACAACCTCAAATTGAGCCACTGTTGGCTTCTGCAATCATAAGTGCTTCTCTTTGGGGTTGTCTTGGTTGTGACTTTGGCCTCAATAACTGCAAGTATCTCAAGTTTTGAAAAATACCATGAAGTTTTCACTCTACCTGGTCATTCACATTACCCTGGCACAAGCACTGACTTGACTTTTAAATGCAGTAAGTGCTACTTGTTGGGGTAGTGTTGATGTCTTTGTCTGCATGCACTTTGAAATTACGTTTTGGAAAAGTTTGTTTAAACACCAGTTTCAGAGAGTCATTCTTATTTCCCTAACATGAGCATTGACTTGTCAATGAAATTCAGTAAGTGCTTTTTGTTGGGGCAGTTCCATATGACAAAAGCCTCCACTGGTAATGCAAAAGAAAAAGTCTTTGCTCCGAGATTACTTCAAATGGAACCACTTGTGCTTCTTCATGCTCATAAGTGCTCCTCTTTGGGGTTTTCTTGTCAGCAACTTGTTCACGAATAGGAACTGTACGGCCAATATCAGGACTCCTGTGCCAAATGTAAGTCAAAAGTAGAGCTCAACCACAGCCTTGATCTGTCTGCATTTTATAGAAAGTGCTTCATAGTTGGGGTGTTGTTCTGGCTTCACTATTTAGCATTGCACAATAGAATATATCAGCTTGTTTTCTCAGTAATATCACTCTGTCTCTAGACACTGACTCTTGGGCAGTGATAGTGGCTTTAAAATTGAAATACAAGAATTGTTTCTTTTTAAGTAATTAACTTGACTGAACTTTTACCCTGATCAATGTCCATGATATTGTATGGCTCTTGGCTGCATAAACACTGTTGTTGACGGCTTGTATGTAAATTGACTACACATTGAAGGCCCATTTGCAGAATGGCCATTACCACAGTCGTTGAAACCCTGAAAAGAAGGTGGGGCTATGGCATACGGTACTTATACTGGTCACATACCTTAGCCAGCACAACTCACCAGAGACGGCCAAGAAGACATCGGAAGAAGATCTGGAGTACAGCATCCACTTTGATAGGAATATCTGGATTCAGTGGAGTTCAACAGGAGCATTGACTTGTTTTTTTTCAGTAAGTTCTACTTGTTGTGACCACCATTTAATACATTGTGAAGCAAACACATTAAGACGACCTCAACTTGAGCCACTGTTGGCTTCTGCAATCATAAGTGCTTCTCTTTGGGGTTGTCTTGGTTGTGACTTTGGCCTCAATAACTGCAAGTATCTCAAGTTTTGAAAAATACCATGAAGTTTTCACTCTACCTGGTCATTCACATTACCCTGGCACAAGCACTGACTTGACTTTTGAATGCAGTAAGTGCTACTTGTTGGGGTAGTGTTGATGTCTTTGTCTGCATGCACTTTGAAATTACGTTTTGGAAAAGTTTGTTGAAACACCAGTTTCAGAGAGTCATTCTTATTTCCCTAACATGAGCATTGACTTGTCAATGAAATTCAGTAAGTGCTTTTTGTTGGGGCAGTTCCATATGACAAAAGCCTCCATTGGTAATGCAAAAGAAAAAGTCTTTGCTCCAAGATTACTTCAAATGGAACCACTTGTGCTTCTTCATGCTCATAAGTGCTCCTCTTTGGGGTTTTCTTGTCAGCAACTTGTTCACGAATAGGAACTGTACGGCCAATATCAGGACTCCTGTGCCAAATGTAAGTCAAAAGTAGAGCTCAACCACAGCCTTGATCCGTCTGCATTTTATAGAAAGTGCTTCATAGTTGGGGTGTTGTTCTGGCTTCACTATTTAGCATTGCACAATAGAATATATCAGCTTGTTTTCTCAGTAATATCACTCTGTCTCTAGACACTGACTCTTGGGCAGTGATAGTGGCTTTAAAATTGAAATACAAGAATTGTTTCTTTTTAAGTAATTAACTTGACTGAACTTTTACCCTGATCAATGTCCATGATATTGTATGGCTCTTGGCTGCATAAACACTGTTGTTGACGGCTTGTATGTAAATTGACTACACATTGAAGGCCCATTTGCAGAATGGCCATTACCACAGTCGTTGAAACCCTGAAAAGAAGGTGGGGCTATGGCATACAGTACTTATACTGGTCACATACCGTAGCCAGCACAACTCACCAGAGACGGCCAAGAAGACATCGGAAGAAGATCTGGAGTACAGCAGCCACTTTGATAGGAATATCTGGATTCAGTGGAGTTCAACAGGAGCATTGACTCGTTTTTTCAGTAAGTTCTACTTGTTGTGACCACCATTTAAGACATTGTGAAGCAAACGCATTAAGACGACCTCAAATTGAGCCACTGTTGGCTTCTGCAATCATAAGTGCTTCTCTTTGGGGTTGTCTTGGTTGTGACTTTGGCCTCAATAACTGCAAGTATCTCAAGTTTTGAAAAATACCATGAAGTTTTCACTCTACCTGGTCATTCACATTACCCTGGCACAAGCACTGACTTGACTTTTAAATGCAGTAAGTGCTACTTGTTGGGGTAGTGTTGATGTCTTTGTCTGCATGCACTTTGAAATTACGTTTTGGAAAAGTTTGTTGAAACACCAGTTTCAGAGAGTCATTCTTATTTCCCTAACATGAGCATTGACTTGTCAATGAAATTCAGTAAGTGCTTTTTGTTGGGGCAGTTCCATATGACAAAAGCCTCCATTGGTAATGCAAAAGAAAAAGTCTTTGCTCCAAGATTACTTCAAATGGAACCACTTGTGCTTCTTCATGCTCATAAGTGCTCCTCTTTGGGGTTTTCTTGTCAGCAACTTGTTCACGAATAGGAACTGTACGGCCAATATCAGGACTCCTGTGCCAAATGTAAGTCAAAAGTAGAGCTCAACCACAGCCTTGATCTGTCTGCATTTTATAGAAAGTGCTTCATTGTTGGGGTGTTGTTCTGGCTTCACTATTTAGCATTGCACAATAGAATATATCAGCTTTTTTTCTCAGTAATATCACTCTGTCTCTAGACACTGACTCTTGGGCAGTGATAGTGGCTTTAAAATTGAAATACAAGAATTGTTTCTTTTTAAGTAATTAACTTGACTGAACTTTTACCCTGATCAATGTCCATGATATTGTATGGCTCTTGGCTGCATAAACACTGTTGTTGACGGCTTGTATGTAAATTGACTACACATTGAAGGCCCATTTGCAGAATGGCCATTACCACAGTCGTTGAAACCCTGAAAAGAAGGTGGGGCTATGGCATACGGTACTTATACTGGTCACATACCTTAGCCAGCACAACTCACCAGAGACGGCCAAGAAGACATCGGAAGAAGATCTGGAGTACAGCAGCCACTTTGATAGGAATATCTGGATTCAGTGGAGTTCAACAGGAGCATTGACTTGTTTTTTCAGTAAGTTCTACTTGTTGTGACCACCATTTAAGACATTGTGAAGCAAACACATTAAGACGACCTCAAATTGAGCCACTGTTGGCTTCTGCAATCATAAGTGCTTCTCTTTGGGGTTGTCTTGGTTGTGACTTTGGCCTCAATAACTGCAAGTATCTCAAGTTTTGAAAAATACCATGAAGTTTTCACTCTACCTGGTCATTCACATTACCCTGGCACAAGCACTGACTTGACTTTTGAATGCAGTAAGTGCTACTTGTTGGGGTAGTGTTGATGTCTTTGTCTGCATGCACTTTGAAATTACGTTTTGGAAAAGTTTGTTGAAACACCAGTTTCAGAGAGTCATTCTTATTTCCCTAACATGAGCATTGACTTGTCAATGAAATTCAGTAAGTGCTTTTTGTTGGGGCAGTTCCATATGACAAAAGCCTCCATTGGTAATGCAAAAGAAAAAGTCTTTGCTCCAAGATTACTTCAAATGGAACCACTTGTGCTTCTTCATGCTCATAAGTGCTCCTCTTTGGGGTTTTCTTGTCAGCAACTTGTTCACGAATAGGAACTGTACGGCCAATATCAGGACTCCTGTGCCAAATGTAAGTCAAAAGTAGAGCTCAACCACAGCCTTGATCTGTCAGTTTTGAAAAATACCATGAAGTTTTCACTCTACCTGGTCATTCACATTACCCTGGCACAAGCACTGACTTGACTTTTGAATGCAGTAAGTGCTACTTGTTGGGGTAGTGTTGATGTCTTTGTCTGCATGCACTTTGAAATTACGTTCTGGAAAAGTTTGTTTAAACACCAGTTTCAGAGAGTCATTCTTATTTCCCTAACATGAGCATTGACTTGTCAATGAAATTCAGTAAGTGCTTTTTGTTGGGGCAGTTCCATATGACAAAAGCCTCCATTGGTAATGCAAAAGAAAAAGTCTTTGCTCCAAGATTACTTCAAATGGAACCACTTGTGCTTCTTCATGCTCATAAGTGCTCCTCTTTGGGGTTTTCTTGTCAGCAACTTGTTCACGAATAGGAACTGTACGGCCAATATCAGGACTCCTGTGCCAAATGTAAGTCAAAAGTAGAGCTCAACCACAGCCTTGATCCGTCTGCATTTTATAGAAAGTGCTTCATAGTTGGGGTGTTGTTCTGGCTTCACTATTTAGCATTGCACAATAGAATATATCAGCTTGTTTTCTCAGTAATATCACTCTGTCTCTAGACACTGACTCTTGGGCAGTGATAGTGGCTTTAAAATTGAAATACAAGAATTGTTTCTTTTTAAGTAATTAACTTGACTGAACTTTTACCCTGATCAATGTCCATGATATTGTATGGCTCTTGGCTGCATAAACACTGTTGTTGACGGCTTGTATGTAAATTGACTACACATTGAAGGCCCATTTGCAGAATGGCCATTACCACAGTCGTTGAAACCCTGAAAAGAAGGTGGGGCTATGGCATACAGTACTTATACTGGTCACATACCGTAGCCAGCACAACTCACCAGAGACGGCCAAGAAGACATCGGAAGAAGATCTGGAGTACAGCAGCCACTTTGATAGGAATATCTGGATTCAGTGGAGTTCAACAGGAGCATTGACTCGTTTTTTCAGTAAGTTCTACTTGTTGTGACCACCATTTAAGACATTGTGAAGCAAACGCATTAAGACGACCTCAAATTGAGCCACTGTTGGCTTCTGCAATCATAAGTGCTTCTCTTTGGGGTTGTCTTGGTTGTGACTTTGGCCTCAATAACTGCAAGTATCTCAAGTTTTGAAAAATACCATGAAGTTTTCACTCTACCTGGTCATTCACATTACCCTGGCACAAGCACTGACTTGACTTTTAAATGCAGTAAGTGCTACTTGTTGGGGTAGTGTTGATGTCTTTGTCTGCATGCACTTTGAAATTACGTTTTGGAAAAGTTTGTTGAAACACCAGTTTCAGAGAGTCATTCTTATTTCCCTAACATGAGCATTGACTTGTCAATGAAATTCAGTAAGTGCTTTTTGTTGGGGGGCAGTTCCATATGACAAAAGCCTCCATTGGTAATGCAAAAGAAAAAGTCCTTGCTCCAAGATTACTTCAAATGGAACCACTTGTGCTTCTTCATGCTCATAAGTGCTCCTCTTTGGGGTTTTCTTGTCAGCAACTTGTTCACGAATAGGAACTGTACGGCCAATATCAGGACTCCTGTGCCAAATGTAAGTCAAAAGTAGAGCTCAACCACAGCCTTGATCTGTCTGCATTTTATAGAAAGTGCTTCATAGTTGGGGTGTTGTTCTGGCTTCACTATTTAGCATTGCACAATAGAATATATCAGCTTGTTTTCTCAGTAATATCACTCTGTCTCTAGACACTGACTCTTGGGCAGTGATAGTGGCTTTAAAATTGAAATACAAGAATTGTTTCTTTTTAAGTAATTAACTTGACTGAACTTTTACCCTGATCAATGTCCATGATATTGTATGGCTCTTGGCTGCATAAACACTGTTGTTGACGGCTTGTATGTAAATTGACTACACATTGAAGGCCCATTTGCAGAATGGCCATTACCACAGTCGTTGAAACCCTGAAAAGAAGGTGGGGCTATGGCATACGGTACTTATACTGGTCACATACCTTAGCCAGCACAACTCACCAGAGACGGCCAAGAAGACATCGGAAGAAGATCTGGAGTACAGCAGCCACTTTGATAGGAATATCTGGATTCAGTGGAGTTCAACAGGAGCATTGACTTGTTTTTTCAGTAAGTTCTACTTGTTGTGACCACCATTTAAGACATTGTGAAGCAAACACATTAAGACGACCTCAAATTGAGCCACTGTTGGCTTCTGCAATCATAAGTGCTTCTCTTTGGGGTTGTCTTGGTTGTGACTTTGGCCTCAATAACTGCAAGTATCTCAAGTTTTGAAAAATACCATGAAGTTTTCACTCTACCTGGTCATTCACATTACCCTGGCACAAGCACTGACTTGACTTTTAAATGCAGTAAGTGCTACTTGTTGGGGTAGTGTTGATGTCTTTGTCTGCATGCACTTTGAAATTACGTTTTGGAAAAGTTTGTTGAAACACCAGTTTCAGAGAGTCATTCTTATTTCCCTAACATGAGCATTGACTTGTCAATGAAATTCAGTAAGTGCTTTTTGTTGGGGCAGTTCCATATGACAAAAGCCTCCATTGGTAATGCAAAAGAAAAAGTCTTTGCTCCGAGATTACTTCAAATGGAACCACTTGTGCTTCTTCATGCTCATAAGTGCTCCTCTTTGGGGTTTTCTTGTCAGCAACTTGTTCACGAATAGGAACTGTACGGCCAATATCAGGACTCCTGTGCCAAATGTAAGTCAAAAGTAGAGCTCAACCACAGCCTTGATCTGTCTGCATTTTATAGAAAGTGCTTCATAGTTGGGGTGTTGTTCTGGCTTCACTATTTAGCATTGCACAATAGAATATATCAGCTTGTTTTCTCAGTAATATCACTCTGTCTCTAGACACTGACTCTTGGGCAGTGATAGTGGCTTTAAAATTGAAATACAAGAATTGTTTCTTTTTAAGTAATTAACTTGACTGAACTTTTACCCTGATCAATGTCCATGATATTGTATGGCTCTTGGCTGCATAAACACTGTTGTTGACGGCTTGTATGTAAATTGACTACACATTGAAGGCCCATTTGCAGAATGGCCATTACCACAGTCGTTGAAACCCTGAAAAGAAGGTGGGGCTATGGCATACAGTACTTATACTGGTCACATACCGTAGCCAGCACAACTCACCAGAGACGGCCAAGAAGACATCGGAAGAAGATCTGGAGTACAGCAGCCACTTTGATAGGAATATCTGGATTCAGTGGAGTTCAACAGGAGCATTGACTTGTTTTTTCAGTAAGTTCTACTTGTTGTGACCACCATTTAAGACATTGTGAAGCAAACACATTAAGACAACCTCAAATTGAGCCACTGTTGGCTTCTGCAATCATAAGTGCTTCTCTTTGGGGTTGTCTTGGTTGTGACTTTGGCCTCAATAACTGCAAGTATCTCAAGTTTTGAAAAATACCATGAAGTTTTCACTCTACCTGGTCATTCACATTACCCTGGCACAAGCACTGACTTGACTTTTGAATGCAGTAAGTGCTACTTGTTGGGGTAGTGTTGATGTCTTTGTCTGCATGCACTTTGAAAAGTTTGTTTAAACACCAGTTTCAGAGAGTCATTCTTATTTCCCTAACATGAGCATTGACTTGTCAATGAAATTCAGTAAGTGCTTTTTGTTGGGGCAGTTCCATATGACAAAAGCCTCCATTGGTAATGCAAAAGAAAAAGTCTTTGCTCCAAGATTACTTCAAATGGAACCACTTGTGCTTCTTCATGCTCATAAGTGCTCCTCTTTGGGGTTTTCTTGTCAGCAACTTGTTCACGAATAGGAACTGTACGGCCAATATCAGGACTCCTGTGCCAAATGTAAGTCAAAAGTAGAGCTCAACCACAGCCTTGATCTGTCTGCATTTTATAGAAAGTGCTTCATAGTTGGGGTGTTGTTCTGGCTTCACTATTTAGCATTGCACAATAGAATATATCAGCTTGTTTTCTCAGTAATATCACTCTGTCTCTAGACACTGACTCTTGGGCAGTGATAGTGGCTTTAAAATTGAAATACAAGAATTGTTTCTTTTTAAGTAATTAACTTGACTGAACTTTTACCCTGATCAATGTCCATGATATTGTATGGCTCTTGGCTGCATAAACACTGTTGTTGACGGCTTGTATGTAAATTGACTACACATTGAAGGCCCATTTGCAGAATGGCCATTACCACAGTCGTTGAAACCCTGAAAAGAAGGTGGGGCTATGGCATACAGTACTTATACTGGTCACATACCTTAGCCAGCACAACTCACCAGAGACGGCCAAGAAGACATCGGAAGAAGATCTGGAGTACAGCAGCCACTTTGATAGGAATATCTGGATTCAGTGGAGTTCAACAGGAGCATTGACTTGTTTTTTTCAGTAAGTTCTACTTGTTGTGACCACCATTTAAGACATTGTGAAGCAAACACATTAAGACAACCTCAAATTGAGCCACTGTTGGCTTCTGCAATCATAAGTGCTTCTCTTTGGGGTTGTCTTGGTTGTGACTTTGGCCTCAATAACTGCAAGTATCTCAAGTTTTGAAAAATACCATGAAGTTTTCACTCTACCTGGTCATTCACATTACCCTGGCACAAGCACTGACTTGACTTTTAAATGCAGTAAGTGCTACTTGTTGGGGTAGTGTTGATGTCTTTGTCTGCATGCACTTTGAAATTACGTTTTGGAAAAGTTTGTTTAAACACCAGTTTCAGAGAGTCATTCTTATTTCCCTAACATGAGCATTGACTTGTCAATGAAATTCAGTAAGTGCTTTTTGTTGGGGCAGTTCCATATGACAAAAGCCTCCATTGGTAATGCAAAAGAAAAAGTCTTTGCTCCGAGATTACTTCAAATGGAACCACTTGTGCTTCTTCATGCTCATAAGTGCTCCTCTTTGGGGTTTTCTTGTCAACAACTTGTTCACGAATAGGAACTGTACGGCCAATATCAGGACTCCTGTGCCAAATGTAAGTCAAAAGTAGAGCTCAACCACAGCCTTGATCTGTCTGCATTTTATAGAAAGTGCTTCATAGTTGGGGTGTTGTTCTGGCTTCACTATTTAGCATTGCACAATAGAATATATCAGCTTGTTTTCTCAGTAATATCACTCTGTCTCTAGACACTGACTCTTGGGCAGTGATAGTGGCTTTAAAATTGAAATACAAGAATTGTTTCTTTTTAAGTAATTAACTTGACTGAACTTTTACCCTGATCAATGTCCATGATATTGTATGGCTCTTGGCTGCATAAACACTGTTGTTGACGGCTTGTATGTAAATTGACTACACATTGAAGGCCCATTTGCAGAATGGCCATTACCACAGTCGTTGAAACCCTGAAAAGAAGGTGGGGCTATGGCATACGGTACTTATACTGGTCACATACCTTAGCCAGCACAACTCACCAGAGACGGCCAAGAAGACATCGGAAGAAGATCTGGAGTACAGCAGCCACTTTGATAGGAATATCTGGATTCAGTGGAGTTCAACAGGAGCATTGACTTGTTTTTTCAGTAAGTTCTACTTGTTGTGACCACCATTTAAGACATTGTGAAGCAAACACATTAAGACGACCTCAAATTGAGCCACTGTTGGCTTCTGCAATCATAAGTGCTTCTCTTTGGGGTTGTCTTGGTTGTGACTTTGGCCTCAATAACTGCAAGTATCTCAAGTTTTGAAAAATACCATGAAGTTTTCACTCTACCTGGTCATTCACATTACCCTGGCACAAGCACTGACTTGACTTTTGAATGCAGTAAGTGCTACTTGTTGGGGTAGTGTTGATGTCTTTGTCTGCATGCACTTTGAAATTACGTTTCGGAAAAGTTTGTTTAAACACCAGTTTCAGAGAGTCATTCTTATTTCCCTAACATGAGCATTGACTTGTCAATGAAATTCAGTAAGTGCTTTTTGTTGGGGCAGTTCCATATGACAAAAGCCTCCATTGGTAATGCAAAAGAAAAAGTCCTTGCTCCAAGATTACTTCAAATGGAACCACTTGTGCTTCTTCATGCTCATAAGTGCTCCTCTTTGGGGTTTTCTTGTCAGCAACTTGTTCACGAATAGGAACTGTACGGCCAATATCAGGACTCCTGTGCCAAATGTAAGTCAAAAGTAGAGCTCAACCACAGCCTTGATCTGTCTGCATTTTATAGAAAGTGCTTCATAGTTGGGGTGTTGTTCTGGCTTCACTATTTAGCATTGCACAATAGAATATATCAGCTTTTTTTCTCAGTAATATCACTCTGTCTCTAGACACTGACTCTTGGGCAGTGATAGTGGCTTTAAAATTGAAATACAAGAATTGTTTCTTTTTAAGTAATTAACTTGACTGAACTTTTACCCTGATCAATGTCCATGATATTGTATGGCTCTTGGCTGCATAAACACTGTTGTTGACGGCTTGTATGTAAATTGACTACACATTGAAGGCCCATTTGCAGAATGGCCATTACCACAGTCGTTGAAACCCTGAAAAGAAGGTGGGGCTATGGCATACAGTACTTATACTGGTCACATACCGTAGCCAGCACAACTCACCAGAGACGGCCAAGAAGACATCGGAAGAAGATCTGGAGTACAGCAGCCACTTTGATAGGAATATCTGGATTCAGTGGAGTTCAACAGGAGCATTGACTTGTTTTTTCAGTAAGTTCTACTTGTTGTGACCACCATTTAAGACATTGTGAAGCAAACACATTAAGACGACCTCAAATTGAGCCACTGTTGGCTTCTGCAATCATAAGTGCTTCTCTTTGGGGTTGTCTTGGTTGTGACTTTGGCCTCAATAACTGCAAGTATCTCAAGTTTTGAAAAATACCATGAAGTTTTCACTCTACCTGGTCATTCACATTACCCTGGCACAAGCACTGACTTGACTTTTAAATGCAGTAAGTGCTACTTGTTGGGGTAGTGTTGATGTCTTTGTCTGCATGCACTTTGAAATTACGTTTTGGAAAAGTTTGTTTAAACACCAGTTTCAGAGAGTCATTCTTATTTCCCTAACATGAGCATTGACTTGTCAATGAAATTCAGTAAGTGCTTTTTGTTGGGGCAGTTCCATATGACAAAAGCCTCCATTGGTAATGCAAAAGAAAAAGTCTTTGCTCCAAGATTACTTCAAATGGAACCACTTGTGCTTCTTCATGCTCATAAGTGCTCCTCTTTGGGGTTTTCTTGTCAGCAACTTGTTCACGAATAGGAACTGTACGGCCAATATCAGGACTCCTGTGCCAAATGTAAGTCAAAAGTAGAGCTCAACCACAGCCTTGATCTGTCTGCATTTTATAGAAAGTGCTTCATAGTTGGGGTGTTGTTCTGGCTTCACTATTTAGCATTGCACAATAGAATATATCAGCTTGTTTTCTCAGTAATATCACTCTGTCTCTAGACACTGACTCTTGGGCAGTGATAGTGGCTTTAAAATTGAAATACAAGAATTGTTTCTTTTTAAGTAATTAACTTGACTGAACTTTTACCCTGATCAATGTCCATGATATTGTATGGCTCTTGGCTGCATAAACACTGTTGTTGACGGCTTGTATGTAAATTGACTACACATTGAAGGCCCATTTGCAGAATGGCCATTACCACAGTCGTTGAAACCCTGAAAAGAAGGTGGGGCTATGGCATACGGTACTTATACTGGTCACATACCTTAGCCAGCACAACTCACCAGAGACGGCCAAGAAGACATCGGAAGAAGATCTGGAGTACAGCATCCACTTTGATAGGAATATCTGGATTCAGTGGAGTTCAACAGGAGCATTGACTTGTTTTTTTTCAGTAAGTTCTACTTGTTGTGACCACCATTTAATACATTGTGAAGCAAACACATTAAGACGACCTCAACTTGAGCCACTGTTGGCTTCTGCAATCATAAGTGCTTCTCTTTGGGGTTGTCTTGGTTGTGACTTTGGCCTCAATAACTGCAAGTATCTCAAGTTTTGAAAAATACCATGAAGTTTTCACTCTACCTGGTCATTCACATTACCCTGGCACAAGCACTGACTTGACTTTTAAATGCAGTAAGTGCTACTTGTTGGGGTAGTGTTGATGTCTTTGTCTGCATGCACTTTGAAATTACGTTTTGGAAAAGTTTGTTGAAACACCAGTTTCAGAGAGTCATTCTTATTTCCCTAACATGAGCATTGACTTGTCAATGAAATTCAGTAAGTGCTTTTTGTTGGGGCAGTTCCATATGACAAAAGCCTCCATTGGTAATGCAAAAGAAAAAGTCTTTGCTCCAAGATTACTTCAAATGGAACCACTTGTGCTTCTTCATGCTCATAAGTGCTCCTCTTTGGGGTTTTCTTGTCAGCAACTTGTTCACGAATAGGAACTGTACGGCCAATATCAGGACTCCTGTGCCAAATGTAAGTCAAAAGTAGAGCTCAACCACAGCCTTGATCTGTCTGCATTTTATAGAAAGTGCTTCATAGTTGGGGTGTTGTTCTGGCTTCACTATTTAGCATTGCACAATAGAATATATCAGCTTGTTTTCTCAGTAATATCACTCTGTCTCTAGACACTGACTCTTGGGCAGTGATAGTGGCTTTAAAATTGAAATACAAGAATTGTTTCTTTTTAAGTAATTAACTTGACTGAACTTTTACCCTGATCAATGTCCATGATATTGTATGGCTCTTGGCTGCATAAACACTGTTGTTGACGGCTTGTATGTAAATTGACTACACATTGAAGGCCCATTTGCAGAATGGCCATTACCACAGTCGTTGAAACCCTGAAAAGAAGGTGGGGCTATGGCATACAGTACTTATACTGGTCACATACCTTAGCCAGCACAACTCACCAGAGACGGCCAAGAAGACATCGGAAGAAGATCTGGAGTACAGCAGCCACTTTGATAGGAATATCTGGATTCAGTGGAGTTCAACAGGAGCATTGACTTGTTTTTTTCAGTAAGTTCTACTTGTTGTGACCACCATTTAAGACATTGTGAAGCAAACACATTAAGACAACCTCAAATTGAGCCACTGTTGGCTTCTGCAATCATAAGTGCTTCTCTTTGGGGTTGTCTTGGTTGTGACTTTGGCCTCAATAACTGCAAGTATCTCAAGTTTTGAAAAATACCATGAAGTTTTCACTCTACCTGGTCATTCACATTACCCTGGCACAAGCACTGACTTGACTTTTAAATGCAGTAAGTGCTACTTGTTGGGGTAGTGTTGATGTCTTTGTCTGCATGCACTTTGAAATTACGTTTTGGAAAAGTTTGTTTAAACACCAGTTTCAGAGAGTCATTCTTATTTCCCTAACATGAGCATTGACTTGTCAATGAAATTCAGTAAGTGCTTTTTGTTGGGGCAGTTCCATATGACAAAAGCCTCCATTGGTAATGCAAAAGAAAAAGTCTTTGCTCCGAGATTACTTCAAATGGAACCACTTGTGCTTCTTCATGCTCATAAGTGCTCCTCTTTGGGGTTTTCTTGTCAGCAACTTGTTCACGAATAGGAACTGTACGGCCAATATCAGGACTCCTGTGCCAAATGTAAGTCAAAAGTAGAGCTCAACCACAGCCTTGATCTGTCTGCATTTTATAGAAAGTGCTTCATAGTTGGGGTGTTGTTCTGGCTTCACTATTTAGCATTGCACAATAGAATATATCAGCTTGTTTTCTCAGTAATATCACTCTGTCTCTAGACACTGACTCTTGGGCAGTGATAGTGGCTTTAAAATTGAAATACAAGAATTGTTTCTTTTTAAGTAATTAACTTGACTGAACTTTTACCCTGATCAATGTCCATGATATTGTATGGCTCTTGGCTGCATAAACACTGTTGTTGACGGCTTGTATGTAAATTGACTACACATTGAAGGCCCATTTGCAGAATGGCCATTACCACAGTCGTTGAAACCCTGAAAAGAAGGTGGGGCTATGGCATACGGTACTTATACTGGTCACATACCTTAGCCAGCACAACTCACCAGAGACGGCCAAGAAGACATCGGAAGAAGATCTGGAGTACAGCAGCCACTTTGATAGGAATATCTGGATTCAGTGGAGTTCAACAGGAGCATTGACTTGTTTTTTCAGTAAGTTCTACTTGTTGTGACCACCATTTAAGACATTGTGAAGCAAACACATTAAGACGACCTCAAATTGAGCCACTGTTGGCTTCTGCAATCATAAGTGCTTCTCTTTGGGGTTGTCTTGGTTGTGACTTTGGCCTCAATAACTGCAAGTATCTCAAGTTTTTTAAAAATACCATGAAGTTTTCACTCTACCTGGTCATTCACATTACCCTGGCACAAGCACTGACTTGACTTTTAAATGCAGTAAGTGCTACTTGTTGGGGTAGTGTTGATGTCTTTGTCTGCATGCACTTTGAAATTACGTTTTGGAAAAGTTTGTTGAAACACCAGTTTCAGAGAGTCATTCTTATTTCCCTAACATGAGCATTGACTTGTCAATGAAATTCAGTAAGTGCTTTTTGTTGGGGCAGTTCCATATGACAAAAGCCTCCATTGGTAATGCAAAAGAAAAAGTCTTTGCTCCGAGATTACTTCAAATGGAACCACTTGTGCTTCTTCATGCTCATAAGTGCTCCTCTTTGGGGTTTTCTTGTCAGCAACTTGTTCACGAATAGGAACTGTACGGCCAATATCAGGACTCCTGTGCCAAATGTAAGTCAAAAGTAGAGCTCAACCACAGCCTTGATCTGTCTGCATTTTATAGAAAGTGCTTCATAGTTGGGGTGTTGTTCTGGCTTCACTATTTAGCATTGCACAATAGAATATATCAGCTTGTTTTCTCAGTAATATCACTCTGTCTCTAGACACTGACTCTTGGGCAGTGATAGTGGCTTTAAAATTGAAATACAAGAATTGTTTCTTTTTAAGTAATTAACTTGACTGAACTTTTACCCTGATCAATGTCCATGATATTGTATGGCTCTTGGCTGCATAAACACTGTTGTTGACGGCTTGTATGTAAATTGACTACACATTGAAGGCCCATTTGCAGAATGGCCATTACCACAGTCGTTGAAACCCTGAAAAGAAGGTGGGGCTATGGCATACGGTACTTATACTGGTCACATACCTTAGCCAGCACAACTCACCAGAGACGGCCAAGAAGACATCGGAAGAAGATCTGGAGTACAGCAGCCACTTTGATAGGAATATCTGGATTCAGTGGAGTTCAACAGGAGCATTGACTTGTTTTTTCAGTAAGTTCTACTTGTTGTGACCACCATTTAAGACATTGTGAAGCAAACACATTAAGACAACCTCAAATTGAGCCACTGTTGGCTTCTGCAATCATAAGTGCTTCTCTTTGGGGTTGTCTTGGTTGTGACTTTGGCCTCAATAACTGCAAGTATCTCAAGTTTTGAAAAATACCATGAAGTTTTCACTCTACCTGGTCATTCACATTACCCTGGCACAAGCACTGACTTGACTTTTGAATGCAGTAAGTGCTACTTGTTGGGGTAGTGTTGATGTCTTTGTCTGCATGCACTTTGAAAAGTTTGTTTAAACACCAGTTTCAGAGAGTCATTCTTATTTCCCTAACATGAGCATTGACTTGTCAATGAAATTCAGTAAGTGCTTTTTGTTGGGGCAGTTCCATATGACAAAAGCCTCCATTGGTAATGCAAAAGAAAAAGTCTTTGCTCCGAGATTACTTCAAATGGAACCACTTGTGCTTCTTCATGCTCATAAGTGCTCCTCTTTGGGGTTTTCTTGTCAGCAACTTGTTCACGAATAGGAACTGTACGGCCAATATCAGGACTCCTGTGCCAAATGTAAGTCAAAAGTAGAGCTCAACCACAGCCTTGATCTGTCTGCATTTTATAGAAAGTGCTTCATAGTTGGGGTGTTGTTCTGGCTTCACTATTTAGCATTGCACAATAGAATATATCAGCTTGTTTTCTCAGTAATATCACTCTGTCTCTAGACACTGACTCTTGGGCAGTGATAGTGGCTTTAAAATTGAAATACAAGAATTGTTTCTTTTTAAGTAATTAACTTGACTGAACTTTTACCCTGATCAATGTCCATGATATTGTATGGCTCTTGGCTGCATAAACACTGTTGTTGACGGCTTGTATGTAAATTGACTACACATTGAAGGCCCATTTGCAGAATGGCCATTACCACAGTCGTTGAAACCCTGAAAAGAAGGTGGGGCTATGGCATACGGTACTTATACTGGTCACATACCTTAGCCAGCACAACTCACCAGAGACGGCCAAGAAGACATCGGAAGAAGATCTGGAGTACAGCAGCCACTTTGATAGGAATATCTGGATTCAGTGGAGTTCAACAGGAGCATTGACTTGTTTTTTCAGTAAGTTCTACTTGTTGTGACCACCATTTAAGACATTGTGAAGCAAACACATTAAGACGACCTCAAATTGAGCCACTGTTGGCTTCTGCAATCATAAGTGCTTCTCTTTGGGGTTGTCTTGGTTGTGACTTTGGCCTCAATAACTGCAAGTATCTCAAGTTTTGAAAAATACCATGAAGTTTTCACTCTACCTGGTCATTCACATTACCCTGGCACAAGCACTGACTTGACTTTTAAATGCAGTAAGTGCTACTTGTTGGGGTAGTGTTGATGTCTTTGTCTGCATGCACTTTGAAATTACGTTTTGGAAAAGTTTGTTGAAACACCAGTTTCAGAGAGTCATTCTTATTTCCCTAACATGAGCATTGACTTGTCAATGAAATTCAGTAAGTGCTTTTTGTTGGGGCAGTTCCATATGACAAAAGCCTCCATTGGTAATGCAAAAGAAAAAGTCTTTGCTCCAAGATTACTTCAAATGGAACCACTTGTGCTTCTTCATGCTCATAAGTGCTCCTCTTTGGGGTTTTCTTGTCAGCAACTTGTTCACGAATAGGAACTGTACGGCCAATATCAGGACTCCTGTGCCAAATGTAAGTCAAAAGTAGAGCTCAACCACAGCCTTGATCTGTCTGCATTTTATAGAAAGTGCTTCATAGTTGGGGTGTTGTTCTGGCTTCACTATTTAGCATTGCACAATAGAATATATCAGCTTGTTTTCTCAGTAATATCACTCTGTCTCTAGACACTGACTCTTGGGCAGTGATAGTGGCTTTAAAATTGAAATACAAGAATTGTTTCTTTTTAAGTAATTAACTTGACTGAACTTTTACCCTGATCAATGTCCATGATATTGTATGGCTCTTGGCTGCATAAACACTGTTGTTGACGGCTTGTATGTAAATTGACTACACATTGAAGGCCCATTTGCAGAATGGCCATTACCACAGTCGTTGAAACCCTGAAAAGAAGGTGGGGCTATGGCATACGGTACTTATACTGGTCACATACCTTAGCCAGCACAACTCACCAGAGACGGCCAAGAAGACATCGGAAGAAGATCTGGAGTACAGCAGCCACTTTGATAGGAATATCTGGATTCAGTGGAGTTCAACAGGAGCATTGACTTGTTTTTTCAGTAAGTTCTACTTGTTGTGACCACCATTTAAGACATTGTGAAGCAAACACATTAAGACGACCTCAAATTGAGCCACTGTTGGCTTCTGCAATCATAAGTGCTTCTCTTTGGGGTTGTCTTGGTTGTGACTTTGGCCTCAATAACTGCAAGTATCTCAAGTTTTGAAAAATACCATGAAGTTTTCACTCTACCTGGTCATTCACATTACCCTGGCACAAGCACTGACTTGACTTTTGAATGCAGTAAGTGCTACTTGTTGGGGTAGTGTTGATGTCTTTGTCTGCATGCACTTTGAAATTACGTTTTGGAAAAGTTTGTTGAAACACCAGTTTCAGAGAGTCATTCTTATTTCCCTAACATGAGCATTGACTTGTCAATGAAATTCAGTAAGTGCTTTTTGTTGGGGCAGTTCCATATGACAAAAGCCTCCATTGGTAATGCAAAAGAAAAAGTCTTTGCTCCGAGATTACTTCAAATGGAACCACTTGTGCTTCTTCATGCTCATAAGTGCTCCTCTTTGGGGTTTTCTTGTCAGCAACTTGTTCACGAATAGGAACTGTACGGCCAATATCAGGACTCCTGTGCCAAATGTAAGTCAAAAGTAGAGCTCAACCACAGCCTTGATCTGTCTGCATTTTATAGAAAGTGCTTCATAGTTGGGGTGTTGTTCTGGCTTCACTATTTAGCATTGCACAATAGAATATATCAGCTTGTTTTCTCAGTAATATCACTCTGTCTCTAGACACTGACTCTTGGGCAGTGATAGTGGCTTTAAAATTGAAATACAAGAATTGTTTCTTTTTAAGTAATTAACTTGACTGAACTTTTACCCTGATCAATGTCCATGATATTGTATGGCTCTTGGCTGCATAAACACTGTTGTTGACGGCTTGTATGTAAATTGACTACACATTGAAGGCCCATTTGCAGAATGGCCATTACCACAGTCGTTGAAACCCTGAAAAGAAGGTGGGGCTATGGCATACAGTACTTATACTGGTCACATACCTTAGCCAGCACAACTCACCAGAGACGGCCAAGAAGACATCGGAAGAAGATCTGGAGTACAGCAGCCACTTTGATAGGAATATCTGGATTCAGTGGAGTTCAACAGGAGCATTGACTTGTTTTTTTCCAGTAAGTTCTACTTGTTGTGACCACCATTTAAGACATTGTGAAGCAAACACATTAAGACAACCTCAAATTGAGCCACTGTTGGCTTCTGCAATCATAAGTGCTTCTCTTTGGGGTTGTCTTGGTTGTGACTTTGGCCTCAATAACTGCAAGTATCTCAAGTTTTGAAAAATACCATGAAGTTTTCACTCTACCTGGTCATTCACATTACCCTGGCACAAGCACTGACTTGACTTTTAAATGCAGTAAGTGCTACTTGTTGGGGTAGTGTTGATGTCTTTGTCTGCATGCACTTTGAAATTACGTTCTGGAAAAGTTTGTTTAAACACCAGTTTCAGAGAGTCATTCTTATTTCCCTAACATGAGCATTGACTTGTCAATGAGATTCAGTAAGTGCTTTTTGTTGGGGGGCAGTTCCATATGACAAAAGCCTCCATTGGTAATGCAAAAGAAAAAGTCCTTGCTCCAAGATTACTTCAAATGGAACCACTTGTGCTTCTTCATGCTCATAAGTGCTCCTCTTTGGGGTTTTCTTGTCAGCAACTTGTTCACGAATAGGAACTGTACGGCCAATATCAGGACTCCTGTGCCAAATGTAAGTCAAAAGTAGAGCTCAACCACAGCCTTGATCTGTCTGCATTTTATAGAAAGTGCTTCATAGTTGGGGTGTTGTTCTGGCTTCACTATTTAGCATTGCACAATAGAATATATCAGCTTGTTTTCTCAGTAATATCACTCTGTCTCTAGACACTGACTCTTGGGCAGTGATAGTGGCTTTAAAATTGAAATACAAGAATTGTTTCTTTTTAAGTAATTAACTTGACTGAACTTTTACCCTGATCAATGTCCATGATATTGTATGGCTCTTGGCTGCATAAACACTGTTGTTGACGGCTTGTATGTAAATTGACTACACATTGAAGGCCCATTTGCAGAATGGCCATTACCACAGTCGTTGAAACCCTGAAAAGAAGGTGGGGCTATGGCATACAGTACTTATACTGGTCACATACCTTAGCCAGCACAACTCACCAGAGACGGCCAAGAAGACATCGGAAGAAGATCTGGAGTACAGCAGCCACTTTGATAGGAATATCTGGATTCAGTGGAGTTCAACAGGAGCATTGACTCGTTTTTTCAGTAAGTTCTACTTGTTGTGACCACCATTTAAGACATTGTGAAGCAAACACATTAAGACGACCTCAAATTGAGCCACTGTTGGCTTCTGCAATCATAAGTGCTTCTCTTTGGGGTTGTCTTGGTTGTGACTTTGGCCTCAATAACTGCAAGTATCTCAAGTTTTGAAAAATACCATGAAGTTTTCACTCTACCTGGTCATTCACATTACCCTGGCACAAGCACTGACTTGACTTTTGAATGCAGTAAGTGCTACTTGTTGGGGTAGTGTTGATGTCTTTGTCTGCATGCACTTTGAAATTACGTTCTGGAAAAGTTTGTTTAAACACCAGTTTCAGAGAGTCATTCTTATTTCCCTAACATGAGCATTGACTTGTCAATGAAATTCAGTAAGTGCTTTTTGTTGGGGCAGTTCCATATGACAAAAGCCTCCATTGGTAATGCAAAAGAAAAAGTCCTTGCTCCAAGATTACTTCAAATGGAACCACTTGTGCTTCTTCGTGCTCATAAGTGCTCCTCTTTGGGGTTTTCTTGTCAGCAACTTGTTCACGAATAGGAACTGTACGGCCAATATCAGGACTCCTGTGCCAAATGTAAGTCAAAAGTAGAGCTCAACCACAGCCTTGATCTGTCTGCATTTTATAGAAAGTGCTTCATAGTTGGGGTGTTGTTCTGGCTTCACTATTTAGCATTGCACAATAGAATATATCAGCTTGTTTTCTCAGTAATATCACTCTGTCTCTAGACACTGACTCTTGGGCAGTGATAGTGGCTTTAAAATTGAAATACAAGAATTGTTTCTTTTTAAGTAATTAACTTGACTGAACTTTTACCCTGATCAATGTCCATGATATTGTATGGCTCTTGGCTGCATAAACACTGTTGTTGACGGCTTGTATGTAAATTGACTACACATTGAAGGCCCATTTGCAGAATGGCCATTACCACAGTCGTTGAAACCCTGAAAAGAAGGTGGGGCTATGGCATACGGTACTTATACTGGTCACATACCTTAGCCAGCACAACTCACCAGAGACGGCCAAGAAGACATCGGAAGAAGATCTGGAGTACAGCATCCACTTTGATAGGAATATCTGGATTCAGTGGAGTTCAACAGGAGCATTGACTTGTTTTTTTTCAGTAAGTTCTACTTGTTGTGACCACCATTTAATACATTGTGAAGCAAACACATTAAGACGACCTCAACTTGAGCCACTGTTGGCTTCTGCAATCATAAGTGCTTCTCTTTGGGGTTGTCTTGGTTGTGACTTTGGCCTCAATAACTGCAAGTATCTCAAGTTTTGAAAAATACCATGAAGTTTTCACTCTACCTGGTCATTCACATTACCCTGGCACAAGCACTGACTTGACTTTTGAATGCAGTAAGTGCTACTTGTTGGGGTAGTGTTGATGTCTTTGTCTGCATGCACTTTGAAATTACGTTTTGGAAAAGTTTGTTTAAACACCAGTTTCAGAGAGTCATTCTTATTTCCCTAACATGAGCATTGACTTGTCAATGAAATTCAGTAAGTGCTTTTTGTTGGGGCAGTTCCATATGACAAAAGCCTCCATTGGTAATGCAAAAGAAAAAGTCTTTGCTCCAAGATTACTTCAAATGGAACCACTTGTGCTTCTTCATGCTCATAAGTGCTCCTCTTTGGGGTTTTCTTGTCAGCAACTTGTTCACGAATAGGAACTGTACGGCCAATATCAGGACTCCTGTGCCAAATGTAAGTCAAAAGTAGAGCTCAACCACAGCCTTGATCTGTCTGCATTTTATAGAAAGTGCTTCATAGTTGGGGTGTTGTTCTGGCTTCACTATTTAGCATTGCACAATAGAATATATCAGCTTGTTTTCTCAGTAATATCACTCTGTCTCTAGACACTGACTCTTGGGCAGTGATAGTGGCTTTAAAATTGAAATACAAGAATTGTTTCTTTTTAAGTAATTAACTTGACTGAACTTTTACCCTGATCAATGTCCATGATATTGTATGGCTCTTGGCTGCATAAACACTGTTGTTGACGGCTTGTATGTAAATTGACTACACATTGAAGGCCCATTTGCAGAATGGCCATTACCACAGTCGTTGAAACCCTGAAAAGAAGGTGGGGCTATGGCATACAGTACTTATACTGGTCACATACCGTAGCCAGCACAACTCACCAGACACGGCCAAGAAGACATCGGAAGAAGATCTGGAGTACAGCAGCCACTTTGATAGGAATATCTGGATTCAGTGGAGTTCAACAGGAGCATTGACTTGTTTTTTCAGTAAGTTCTACTTGTTGTGACCACCATTTAAGACATTGTGAAGCAAACACATTAAGACGACCTCAAATTGAGCCACTGTTGGCTTCTGCAATCATAAGTGCTTCTCTTTGGGGTTGTCTTGGTTGTGACTTTGGCCTCAATAACTGCAAGTATCTCAAGTTTTGAAAAATACCATGAAGTTTTCACTCTACCTGGTCATTCACATTACCCTGGCACAAGCACTGACTTGACTTTTGAATGCAGTAAGTGCTACTTGTTGGGGTAGTGTTGATGTCTTTGTCTGCATGCACTTTGAAATTACGTTTTGGAAAAGTTTGTTGAAACACCAGTTTCAGAGAGTCATTCTTATTTCCCTAACATGAGCATTGACTTGTCAATGAAATTCAGTAAGTGCTTTTTGTTGGGGCAGTTCCATATGACAAAAGCCTCCATTGGTAATGCAAAAGAAAAAGTCTTTGCTCCGAGATTACTTCAAATGGAACCACTTGTGCTTCTTCATGCTCATAAGTGCTCCTCTTTGGGGTTTTCTTGTCAGCAACTTGTTCACGAATAGGAACTGTACGGCCAATATCAGGACTCCTGTGCCAAATGTAAGTCAAAAGTAGAGCTCAACCACAGCCTTGATCTGTCTGCATTTTATAGAAAGTGCTTCATAGTTGGGGTGTTGTTCTGGCTTCACTATTTAGCATTGCACAATAGAATATATCAGCTTGTTTTCTCAGTAATATCACTCTGTCTCTAGACACTGACTCTTGGGCAGTGATAGTGGCTTTAAAATTGAAATACAAGAATTGTTTCTTTTTAAGTAATTAACTTGACTGAACTTTTACCCTGATCAATGTCCATGATATTGTATGGCTCTTGGCTGCATAAACACTGTTGTTGACGGCTTGTATGTAAATTGACTACACATTGAAGGCCCATTTGCAGAATGGCCATTACCACAGTCGTTGAAACCCTGAAAAGAAGGTGGGGCTATGGCATACGGTACTTATACTGGTCACATACCTTAGCCAGCACAACTCACCAGAGACGGCCAAGAAGACATCGGAAGAAGATCTGGAGTACAGCAGCCACTTTGATAGGAATATCTGGATTCAGTGGAGTTCAACAGGAGCATTGACTTGTTTTTTCAGTAAGTTCTACTTGTTGTGACCACCATTTAAGACATTGTGAAGCAAACACATTAAGACGACCTCAAATTGAGCCACTGTTGGCTTCTGCAATCATAAGTGCTTCTCTTTGGGGTTGTCTTGGTTGTGACTTTGGCCTCAATAACTGCAAGTATCTCAAGTTTTGAAAAATACCATGAAGTTTTCACTCTACCTGGTCATTCACATTACCCTGGCACAAGCACTGACTTGACTTTTGAATGCAGTAAGTGCTACTTGTTGGGGTAGTGTTGATGTCTTTGTCTGCATGCACTTTGAAATTACGTTTTGGAAAAGTTTGTTGAAACACCAGTTTCAGAGAGTCATTCTTATTTCCCTAACATGAGCATTGACTTGTCAATGAAATTCAGTAAGTGCTTTTTGTTGGGGCAGTTCCATATGACAAAAGCCTCCATTGGTAATGCAAAAGAAAAAGTCTTTGCTCCGAGATTACTTCAAATGGAACCACTTGTGCTTCTTCATGCTCATAAGTGCTCCTCTTTGGGGTTTTCTTGTCAGCAACTTGTTCACGAATAGGAACTGTACGGCCAATATCAGGACTCCTGTGCCAAATGTAAGTCAAAAGTAGAGCTCAACCACAGCCTTGATCTGTCTGCATTTTATAGAAAGTGCTTCATAGTTGGGGTGTTGTTCTGGCTTCACTATTTAGCATTGCACAATAGAATATATCAGCTTGTTTTCTCAGTAATATCACTCTGTCTCTAGACACTGACTCTTGGGCAGTGATAGTGGCTTTAAAATTGAAATACAAGAATTGTTTCTTTTTAAGTAATTAACTTGACTGAACTTTTACCCTGATCAATGTCCATGATATTGTATGGCTCTTGGCTGCATAAACACTGTTGTTGACGGCTTGTATGTAAATTGACTACACATTGAAGGCCCATTTGCAGAATGGCCATTACCACAGTCGTTGAAACCCTGAAAAGAAGGTGGGGCTATGGCATACGGTACTTATACTGGTCACATACCTTAGCCAGCACAACTCACCAGAGACGGCCAAGAAGACATCGGAAGAAGATCTGGAGTACAGCAGCCACTTTGATAGGAATATCTGGATTCAGTGGAGTTCAACAGGAGCATTGACTTGTTTTTTCAGTAAGTTCTACTTGTTGTGACCACCATTTAAGACATTGTGAAGCAAACACATTAAGACGACCTCAAATTGAGCCACTGTTGGCTTCTGCAATCATAAGTGCTTCTCTTTGGGGTTGTCTTGGTTGTGACTTTGGCCTCAATAACTGCAAGTATCTCAAGTTTTGAAAAATACCATGAAGTTTTCACTCTACCTGGTCATTCACATTACCCTGGCACAAGCACTGACTTGACTTTTAAATGCAGTAAGTGCTACTTGTTGGGGTAGTGTTGATGTCTTTGTCTGCATGCACTTTGAAATTACGTTTTGGAAAAGTTTGTTTAAACACCAGTTTCAGAGAGTCATTCTTATTTCCCTAACATGAGCATTGACTTGTCAATGAAATTCAGTAAGTGCTTTTTGTTGGGGCAGTTCCATATGACAAAAGCCTCCATTGGTAATGCAAAAGAAAAAGTCTTTGCTCCAAGATTACTTCAAATGGAACCACTTGTGCTTCTTCATGCTCATAAGTGCTCCTCTTTGGGGTTTTCTTGTCAGCAACTTGTTCACGAATAGGAACTGTACGGCCAATATCAGGACTCCTGTGCCAAATGTAAGTCAAAAGTAGAGCTCAACCACAGCCTTGATCTGTCTGCATTTTATAGAAAGTGCTTCATAGTTGGGGTGTTGTTCTGGCTTCACTATTTAGCATTGCACAATAGAATATATCAGCTTGTTTTCTCAGTAATATCACTCTGTCTCTAGACACTGACTCTTGGGCAGTGATAGTGGCTTTAAAATTGAAATACAAGAATTGTTTCTTTTTAAGTAATTAACTTGACTGAACTTTTACCCTGATCAATGTCCATGATATTGTATGGCTCTTGGCTGCATAAACACTGTTGTTGACGGCTTGTATGTAAATTGACTACACATTGAAGGCCCATTTGCAGAATGGCCATTACCACAGTCGTTGAAACCCTGAAAAGAAGGTGGGGCTATGGCATACGGTACTTATACTGGTCACATACCTTAGCCAGCACAACTCACCAGAGACGGCCAAGAAGACATCGGAAGAAGATCTGGAGTACAGCAGCCACTTTGATAGGAATATCTGGATTCAGTGGAGTTCAACAGGAGCATTGACTTGTTTTTTTCAGTAAGTTCTACTTGTTGTGACCACCATTTAAGACATTGTGAAGCAAACACATTAAGACGACCTCAAATTGAGCCACTGTTGGCTTCTGCAATCATAAGTGCTTCTCTTTGGGGTTGTCTTGGTTGTGACTTTGGCCTCAATAACTGCAAGTATCTCAAGTTTTGAAAAATACCATGAAGTTTTCACTCTACCTGGTCATTCACATTACCCTGGCACAAGCACTGACTTGACTTTTGAATGCAGTAAGTGCTACTTGTTGGGGTAGTGTTGATGTCTTTGTCTGCATGCACTTTGAAATTACGTTTTGGAAAAGTTTGTTGAAACACCAGTTTCAGAGAGTCATTCTTATTTCCCTAACATGAGCATTGACTTGTCAATGAAATTCAGTAAGTGCTTTTTGTTGGGGCAGTTCCATATGACAAAAGCCTCCATTGGTAATGCAAAAGAAAAAGTCTTTGCTCCGAGATAACTTCAAATGGAACCACTTGTGCTTCTTCATGCTCATAAGTGCTCCTCTTTGGGGTTTTCTTGTCAGCAACTTGTTCACGAATAGGAACTGTACGGCCAATATCAGGACTCCTGTGCCAAATGTAAGTCAAAAGTAGAGCTCAACCACAGCCTTGATCTGTCTGCATTTTATAGAAAGTGCTTCATAGTTGGGGTGTTGTTCTGGCTTCACTATTTAGCATTGCACAATAGAATATATCAGCTTGTTTTCTCAGTAATATCACTCTGTCTCTAGACACAGACTCTTGGGCAGTGATAGTGGCTTTAAAATTGAAATACAAGAATTGTTTCTTTTTAAGTAATTAACTTGACTGAACTTTTACCCTGATCAATGTCCATGATATTGTATGGCTCTTGGCTGCATAAACACTGTTGTTGACGGCTTGTATGTAAATTGACTACACATTGAAGGCCCATTTGCAGAATGGCCATTACCACAGTCGTTGAAACCCTGAAAAGAAGGTGGGGCTATGGCATACAGTACTTATACTGGTCACATACCGTAGCCAGCACAACTCACCAGACACGGCCAAGAAGACATCGGAAGAAGATCTGGAGTACAGCAGCCACTTTGATAGGAATATCTGGATTCAGTGGAGTTCAACAGGAGCATTGACTTGTTTTTTCAGTAAGTTCTACTTGTTGTGACCACCATTTAAGACATTGTGAAGCAAACACATTAAGACGACCTCAAATTGAGCCACTGTTGGCTTCTGCAATCATAAGTGCTTCTCTTTGGGGTTGTCTTGGTTGTGACTTTGGCCTCAATAACTGCAAGTATCTCAAGTTTTGAAAAATACCATGAAGTTTTCACTCTACCTGGTCATTCACATTACCCTGGCACAAGCACTGACTTGACTTTTAAATGCAGTAAGTGCTACTTGTTGGGGTAGTGTTGATGTCTTTGTCTGCATGCACTTTGAAATTACGTTTTGGAAAAGTTTGTTGAAACACCAGTTTCAGAGAGTCATTCTTATTTCCCTAACATGAGCATTGACTTGTCAATGAAATTCAGTAAGTGCTTTTTGTTGGGGCAGTTCCATATGACAAAAGCCTCCATTGGTAATGCAAAAGAAAAAGTCTTTGCTCCAAGATTACTTCAAATGGAACCACTTGTGCTTCTTCATGCTCATAAGTGCTCCTCTTTGGGGTTTTCTTGTCAGCAACTTGTTCACGAATAGGAACTGTACGGCCAATATCAGGACTCCTGTGCCAAATGTAAGTCAAAAGTAGAGCTCAACCACAGCCTTGATCTGTCTGCATTTTATAGAAAGTGCTTCATAGTTGGGGTGTTGTTCTGGCTTCACTATTTAGCATTGCACAATAGAATATATCAGCTTGTTTTCTCAGTAATATCACTCTGTCTCTAGACACTGACTCTTGGGCAGTGATAGTGGCTTTAAAATTGAAATACAAGAATTGTTTCTTTTTAAGTAATTAACTTGACTGAACTTTTACCCTGATCAATGTCCATGATATTGTATGGCTCTTGGCTGCATAAACACTGTTGTTGACGGCTTGTATGTAAATTGACTACACATTGAAGGCCCATTTGCAGAATGGCCATTACCACAGTCGTTGAAACCCTGAAAAGAAGGTGGGGCTATGGCATACGGTACTTATACTGGTCACATACCTTAGCCAGCACAACTCACCAGAGACGGCCAAGAAGACATCGGAAGAAGATCTGGAGTACAGCAGCCACTTTGATAGGAATATCTGGATTCAGTGGAGTTCAACAGGAGCATTGACTTGTTTTTTTCAGTAAGTTCTACTTGTTGTGACCACCATTTAAGACATTGTGAAGCAAACACATTAAGACGACCTCAAATTGAGCCACTGTTGGCTTCTGCAATCATAAGTGCTTCTCTTTGGGGTTGTCTTGGTTGTGACTTTGGCCTCAATAACTGCAAGTATCTCAAGTTTTGAAAAATACCATGAAGTTTTCACTCTACCTGGTCATTCACATTACCCTGGCACAAGCACTGACTTGACTTTTGAATGCAGTAAGTGCTACTTGTTGGGGTAGTGTTGATGTCTTTGTCTGCATGCACTTTGAAATTACGTTTTGGAAAAGTTTGTTGAAACACCAGTTTCAGAGAGTCATTCTTATTTCCCTAACATGAGCATTGACTTGTCAATGAAATTCAGTAAGTGCTTTTTGTTGGGGCAGTTCCATATGACAAAAGCCTCCATTGGTAATGCAAAAGAAAAAGTCTTTGCTCCGAGATTACTTCAAATGGAACCACTTGTGCTTCTTCATGCTCATAAGTGCTCCTCTTTGGGGTTTTCTTGTCAGCAACTTGTTCACGAATAGGAACTGTACGGCCAATATCAGGACTCCTGTGCCAAATGTAAGTCAAAAGTAGAGCTCAACCACAGCCTTGATCTGTCTGCATTTTATAGAAAGTGCTTCATAGTTGGGGTGTTGTTCTGGCTTCACTATTTAGCATTGCACAATAGAATATATCAGCTTGTTTTCTCAGTAATATCACTCTGTCTCTAGACACTGACTCTTGGGCAGTGATAGTGGCTTTAAAATTGAAATACAAGAATTGTTTCTTTTTAAGTAATTAACTTGACTGAACTTTTACCCTGATCAATGTCCATGATATTGTATGGCTCTTGGCTGCATAAACACTGTTGTTGACGGCTTGTATGTAAATTGACTACACATTGAAGGCCCATTTGCAGAATGGCCATTACCACAGTCGTTGAAACCCTGAAAAGAAGGTGGGGCTATGGCATACGGTACTTATACTGGTCACATACCTTAGCCAGCACAACTCACCAGAGACGGCCAAGAAGACATCGGAAGAAGATCTGGAGTACAGCAGCCACTTTGATAGGAATATCTGGATTCAGTGGAGTTCAACAGGAGCATTGACTTGTTTTTTCAGTAAGTTCTACTTGTTGTGACCACCATTTAAGACATTGTGAAGCAAACACATTAAGACGACCTCAAATTGAGCCACTGTTGGCTTCTGCAATCATAAGTGCTTCTCTTTGGGGTTGTCTTGGTTGTGACTTTGGCCTCAATAACTGCAAGTATCTCAAGTTTTGAAAAATACCATGAAGTTTTCACTCTACCTGGTCATTCACATTACCCTGGCACAAGCACTGACTTGACTTTTAAATGCAGTAAGTGCTACTTGTTGGGGTAGTGTTGATGTCTTTGTCTGCATGCACTTTGAAATTACGTTTTGGAAAAGTTTGTTGAAACACCAGTTTCAGAGAGTCATTCTTATTTCCCTAACATGAGCATTGACTTGTCAATGAAATTCAGTAAGTGCTTTTTGTTGGGGCAGTTCCATATGACAAAAGCCTCCATTGGTAATGCAAAAGAAAAAGTCTTTGCTCCGAGATTACTTCAAATGGAACCACTTGTGCTTCTTCATGCTCATAAGTGCTCCTCTTTGGGGTTTTCTTGTCAGCAACTTGTTCACGAATAGGAACTGTACGGCCAATATCAGGACTCCTGTGCCAAATGTAAGTCAAAAGTAGAGCTCAACCACAGCCTTGATCTGTCTGCATTTTATAGAAAGTGCTTCATAGTTGGGGTGTTGTTCTGGCTTCACTATTTAGCATTGCACAATAGAATATATCAGCTTGTTTTCTCAGTAATATCACTCTGTCTCTAGACACTGACTCTTGGGCAGTGATAGTGGCTTTAAAATTGAAATACAAGAATTGTTTCTTTTTAAGTAATTAACTTGACTGAACTTTTACCCTGATCAATGTCCATGATATTGTATGGCTCTTGGCTGCATAAACACTGTTGTTGACGGCTTGTATGTAAATTGACTACACATTGAAGGCCCATTTGCAGAATGGCCATTACCACAGTCGTTGAAACCCTGAAAAGAAGGTGGGGCTATGGCATACGGTACTTATACTGGTCACATACCTTAGCCAGCACAACTCACCAGAGACGGCCAAGAAGACATCGGAAGAAGATCTGGAGTACAGCAGCCACTTTGATAGGAATATCTGGATTCAGTGGAGTTCAACAGGAGCATTGACTTGTTTTTTTCAGTAAGTTCTACTTGTTGTGACCACCATTTAAGACATTGTGAAGCAAACACATTAAGACGACCTCAAATTGAGCCACTGTTGGCTTCTGCAATCATAAGTGCTTCTCTTTGGGGTTGTCTTGGTTGTGACTTTGGCCTCAATAACTGCAAGTATCTCAAGTTTTGAAAAATACCATGAAGTTTTCACTCTACCTGGTCATTCACATTACCCTGGCACAAGCACTGACTTGACTTTTGAATGCAGTAAGTGCTACTTGTTGGGGTAGTGTTGATGTCTTTGTCTGCATGCACTTTGAAATTACGTTTTGGAAAAGTTTGTTGAAACACCAGTTTCAGAGAGTCATTCTTATTTCCCTAACATGAGCATTGACTTGTCAATGAAATTCAGTAAGTGCTTTTTGTTGGGGCAGTTCCATATGACAAAAGCCTCCATTGGTAATGCAAAAGAAAAAGTCTTTGCTCCGAGATAACTTCAAATGGAACCACTTGTGCTTCTTCATGCTCATAAGTGCTCCTCTTTGGGGTTTTCTTGTCAGCAACTTGTTCACGAATAGGAACTGTACGGCCAATATCAGGACTCCTGTGCCAAATGTAAGTCAAAAGTAGAGCTCAACCACAGCCTTGATCTGTCTGCATTTTATAGAAAGTGCTTCATAGTTGGGGTGTTGTTCTGGCTTCACTATTTAGCATTGCACAATAGAATATATCAGCTTGTTTTCTCAGTAATATCACTCTGTCTCTAGACACAGACTCTTGGGCAGTGATAGTGGCTTTAAAATTGAAATACAAGAATTGTTTCTTTTTAAGTAATTAACTTGACTGAACTTTTACCCTGATCAATGTCCATGATATTGTATGGCTCTTGGCTGCATAAACACTGTTGTTGACGGCTTGTATGTAAATTGACTACACATTGAAGGCCCATTTGCAGAATGGCCATTACCACAGTCGTTGAAACCCTGAAAAGAAGGTGGGGCTATGGCATACAGTACTTATACTGGTCACATACCTTAGCCAGCACAACTCACCAGACACGGCCAAGAAGACATCGGAAGAAGATCTGGAGTACAGCAGCCACTTTGATAGGAATATCTGGATTCAGTGGAGTTCAACAGGAGCATTGACTTGTTTTTTCAGTAAGTTCTACTTGTTGTGACCACCATTTAAGACATTGTGAAGCAAACACATTAAGACGACCTCAAATTGAGCCACTGTTGGCTTCTGCAATCATAAGTGCTTCTCTTTGGGGTTGTCTTGGTTGTGACTTTGGCCTCAATAACTGCAAGTATCTCAAGTTTTGAAAAATACCATGAAGTTTTCACTCTACCTGGTCATTCACATTACCCTGGCACAAGCACTGACTTGACTTTTGAATGCAGTAAGTGCTACTTGTTGGGGTAGTGTTGATGTCTTTGTCTGCATGCACTTTGAAATTACGTTTTGGAAAAGTTTGTTGAAACACCAGTTTCAGAGAGTCATTCTTATTTCCCTAACATGAGCATTGACTTGTCAATGAAATTCAGTAAGTGCTTTTTGTTGGGGCAGTTCCATATGACAAAAGCCTCCATTGGTAATGCAAAAGAAAAAGTCTTTGCTCCGAGATAACTTCAAATGGAACCACTTGTGCTTCTTCATGCTCATAAGTGCTCCTCTTTGGGGTTTTCTTGTCAGCAACTTGTTCACGAATAGGAACTGTACGGCCAATATCAGGACTCCTGTGCCAAATGTAAGTCAAAAGTAGAGCTCAACCACAGCCTTGATCTGTCTGCATTTTATAGAAAGTGCTTCATAGTTGGGGTGTTGTTCTGGCTTCACTATTTAGCATTGCACAATAGAATATATCAGCTTGTTTTCTCAGTAATATCACTCTGTCTCTAGACACAGACTCTTGGGCAGTGATAGTGGCTTTAAAATTGAAATACAAGAATTGTTTCTTTTTAAGTAATTAACTTGACTGAACTTTTACCCTGATCAATGTCCATGATATTGTATGGCTCTTGGCTGCATAAACACTGTTGTTGACGGCTTGTATGTAAATTGACTACACATTGAAGGCCCATTTGCAGAATGGCCATTACCACAGTCGTTGAAACCCTGAAAAGAAGGTGGGGCTATGGCATACAGTACTTATACTGGTCACATACCTTAGCCAGCACAACTCACCAGACACGGCCAAGAAGACATCGGAAGAAGATCTGGAGTACAGCAGCCACTTTGATAGGAATATCTGGATTCAGTGGAGTTCAACAGGAGCATTGACTTGTTTTTTCAGTAAGTTCTACTTGTTGTGACCACCATTTAAGACATTGTGAAGCAAACACATTAAGACGACCTCAAATTGAGCCACTGTTGGCTTCTGCAATCATAAGTGCTTCTCTTTGGGGTTGTCTTGGTTGTGACTTTGGCCTCAATAACTGCAAGTATCTCAAGTTTTGAAAAATACCATGAAGTTTTCACTCTACCTGGTCATTCACATTACCCTGGCAAAAGCACTGACTTGACTTTTGAATGCAGTAAGTGCTACTTGTTGGGGTAGTGTTGATGTCTTTGTCTGCATGCACTTTGAAATTACGTTTTGGAAAAGTTTGTTGAAACACCAGTTTCAGAGAGTCATTCTTATTTCCCTAACATGAGCATTGACTTGTCAATGAAATTCAGTAAGTGCTTTTTGTTGGGGCAGTTCCATATGACAAAAGCCTCCATTGGTAATGCAAAAGAAAAAGTCTTTGCTCCGAGATTACTTCAAATGGAACCACTTGTGCTTCTTCATGCTCATAAGTGCTCCTCTTTGGGGTTTTCTTGTCAGCAACTTGTTCACGAATAGGAACTGTACGGCCAATATCAGGACTCCTGTGCCAAATGTAAGTCAAAAGTAGAGCTCAACCACAGCCTTGATCTGTCTGCATTTTATAGAAAGTGCTTCATAGTTGGGGTGTTGTTCTGGCTTCACTATTTAGCATTGCACAATAGAATATATCAGCTTGTTTTCTCAGTAATATCACTCTGTCTCTAGACACTGACTCTTGGGCAGTGATAGTGGCTTTAAAATTGAAATACAAGAATTGTTTCTTTTTAAGTAATTAACTTGACTGAACTTTTACCCTGATCAATGTCCATGATATTGTATGGCTCTTGGCTGCATAAACACTGTTGTTGACGGCTTGTATGTAAATTGACTACACATTGAAGGCCCATTTGCAGAATGGCCATTACCACAGTCGTTGAAACCCTGAAAAGAAGGTGGGGCTATGGCATACGGTACTTATACTGGTCACATACCTTAGCCAGCACAACTCACCAGAGACGGCCAAGAAGACATCGGAAGAAGATCTGGAGTACAGCAGCCACTTTGATAGGAATATCTGGATTCAGTGGAGTTCAACAGGAGCATTGACTTGTTTTTTTCAGTAAGTTCTACTTGTTGTGACCACCATTTAAGACATTGTGAAGCAAACACATTAAGACGACCTCAACTTGAGCCACTGTTGGCTTCTGCAATCATAAGTGCTTCTCTTTGGGGTTGTCTTGGTTGTGACTTTGGCCTCAATAACTGCAAGTATCTCAAGTTTTGAAAAATACCATGAAGTTTTCACTCTACCTGGTCATTCACATTACCCTGGCACAAGCACTGACTTGACTTTTAAATGCAGTAAGTGCTACTTGTTGGGGTAGTGTTGATGTCTTTGTCTGCATGCACTTTGAAATTACGTTTTGGAAAAGTTTGTTTAAACACCAGTTTCAGAGAGTCATTCTTATTTCCCTAACATGAGCATTGACTTGTCAATGAAATTCAGTAAGTGCTTTTTGTTGGGGCAGTTCCATATGACAAAAGCCTCCATTGGTAATGCAAAAGAAAAAGTCTTTGCTCCAAGATTACTTCAAATGGAACCACTTGTGCTTCTTCATGCTCATAAGTGCTCCTCTTTGGGGTTTTCTTGTCAGCAACTTGTTCACGAATAGGAACTGTACGGCCAATATCAGGACTCCTGTGCCAAATGTAAGTCAAAAGTAGAGCTCAACCACAGCCTTGATCTGTCTGCATTTTATAGAAAGTGCTTCATAGTTGGGGTGTTGTTCTGGCTTCACTATTTAGCATTGCACAATAGAATATATCAGCTTGTTTTCTCAGTAATATCACTCTGTCTCTAGACACTGACTCTTGGGCAGTGATAGTGGCTTTAAAATTGAAATACAAGAATTGTTTCTTTTTAAGTAATTAACTTGACTGAACTTTTACCCTGATCAATGTCCATGATATTGTATGGCTCTTGGCTGCATAAACACTGTTGTTGACGGCTTGTATGTAAATTGACTACACATTGAAGGCCCATTTGCAGAATGGCCATTACCACAGTCGTTGAAACCCTGAAAAGAAGGTGGGGCTATGGCATACAGTACTTATACTGGTCACATACCGTAGCCAGCACAACTCACCAGACACGGCCAAGAAGACATCGGAAGAAGATCTGGAGTACAGCAGCCACTTTGATAGGAATATCTGGATTCAGTGGAGTTCAACAGGAGCATTGACTTGTTTTTTCAGTAAGTTCTACTTGTTGTGACCACCATTTAAGACATTGTGAAGCAAACACATTAAGACGACCTCAAATTGAGCCACTGTTGGCTTCTGCAATCATAAGTGCTTCTCTTTGGGGTTGTCTTGGTTGTGACTTTGGCCTCAATAACTGCAAGTATCTCAAGTTTTGAAAAATACCATGAAGTTTTCACTCTACCTGGTCATTCACATTACCCTGGCACAAGCACTGACTTGACTTTTGAATGCAGTAAGTGCTACTTGTTGGGGTAGTGTTGATGTCTTTGTCTGCATGCACTTTGAAATTACGTTTTGGAAAAGTTTGTTGAAACACCAGTTTCAGAGAGTCATTCTTATTTCCCTAACATGAGCATTGACTTGTCAATGAAATTCAGTAAGTGCTTTTTGTTGGGGCAGTTCCATATGACAAAAGCCTCCATTGGTAATGCAAAAGAAAAAGTCTTTGCTCCGAGATTACTTCAAATGGAACCACTTGTGCTTCTTCATGCTCATAAGTGCTCCTCTTTGGGGTTTTCTTGTCAGCAACTTGTTCACGAATAGGAACTGTACGGCCAATATCAGGACTCCTGTGCCAAATGTAAGTCAAAAGTAGAGCTCAACCACAGCCTTGATCTGTCTGCATTTTATAGAAAGTGCTTCATAGTTGGGGTGTTGTTCTGGCTTCACTATTTAGCATTGCACAATAGAATATATCAGCTTGTTTTCTCAGTAATATCACTCTGTCTCTAGACACTGACTCTTGGGCAGTGATAGTGGCTTTAAAATTGAAATACAAGAATTGTTTCTTTTTAAGTAATTAACTTGACTGAACTTTTACCCTGATCAATGTCCATGATATTGTATGGCTCTTGGCTGCATAAACACTGTTGTTGACGGCTTGTATGTAAATTGACTACACATTGAAGGCCCATTTGCAGAATGGCCATTACCACAGTCGTTGAAACCCTGAAAAGAAGGTGGGGCTATGGCATACGGTACTTATACTGGTCACATACCTTAGCCAGCACAACTCACCAGAGACGGCCAAGAAGACATCGGAAGAAGATCTGGAGTACAGCAGCCACTTTGATAGGAATATCTGGATTCAGTGGAGTTCAACAGGAGCATTGACTTGTTTTTTTCAGTAAGTTCTACTTGTTGTGACCACCATTTAAGACATTGTGAAGCAAACACATTAAGACGACCTCAAATTGAGCCACTGTTGGCTTCTGCAATCATAAGTGCTTCTCTTTGGGGTTGTCTTGGTTGTGACTTTGGCCTCAATAACTGCAAGTATCTCAAGTTTTGAAAAATACCATGAAGTTTTCACTCTACCTGGTCATTCACATTACCCTGGCACAAGCACTGACTTGACTTTTGAATGCAGTAAGTGCTACTTGTTGGGGTAGTGTTGATGTCTTTGTCTGCATGCACTTTGAAATTACGTTTTGGAAAAGTTTGTTGAAACACCAGTTTCAGAGAGTCATTCTTATTTCCCTAACATGAGCATTGACTTGTCAATGAAATTCAGTAAGTGCTTTTTGTTGGGGCAGTTCCATATGACAAAAGCCTCCATTGGTAATGCAAAAGAAAAAGTCTTTGCTCCGAGATAACTTCAAATGGAACCACTTGTGCTTCTTCATGCTCATAAGTGCTCCTCTTTGGGGTTTTCTTGTCAGCAACTTGTTCACGAATAGGAACTGTACGGCCAATATCAGGACTCCTGTGCCAAATGTAAGTCAAAAGTAGAGCTCAACCACAGCCTTGATCTGTCTGCATTTTATAGAAAGTGCTTCATAGTTGGGGTGTTGTTCTGGCTTCACTATTTAGCATTGCACAATAGAATATATCAGCTTGTTTTCTCAGTAATATCACTCTGTCTCTAGACACAGACTCTTGGGCAGTGATAGTGGCTTTAAAATTGAAATACAAGAATTGTTTCTTTTTAAGTAATTAACTTGACTGAACTTTTACCCTGATCAATGTCCATGATATTGTATGGCTCTTGGCTGCATAAACACTGTTGTTGACGGCTTGTATGTAAATTGACTACACATTGAAGGCCCATTTGCAGAATGGCCATTACCACAGTCGTTGAAACCCTGAAAAGAAGGTGGGGCAATGGCATACAGTACTTATACTGGTCACATACCGTAGCCAGCACAACTCACCAGACACGGCCAAGAAGACATCGGAAGAAGATCTGGAGTACAGCAGCCACTTTGATAGGAATATCTGGATTCAGTGGAGTTCAACAGGAGCATTGACTTGTTTTTTCAGTAAGTTCTACTTGTTGTGACCACCATTTAAGACATTGTGAAGCAAACACATTAAGACGACCTCAAATTGAGCCACTGTTGGCTTCTGCAATCATAAGTGCTTCTCTTTGGGGTTGTCTTGGTTGTGACTTTGGCCTCAATAACTGCAAGTATCTCAAGTTTTGAAAAATACCATGAAGTTTTCACTCTACCTGGTCATTCACATTACCCTGGCACAAGCACTGACTTGACTTTTGAATGCAGTAAGTGCTACTTGTTGGGGTAGTGTTGATGTCTTTGTCTGCATGCACTTTGAAATTACGTTTTGGAAAAGTTTGTTGAAACACCAGTTTCAGAGAGTCATTCTTATTTCCCTAACATGAGCATTGACTTGTCAATGAAATTCAGTAAGTGCTTTTTGTTGGGGCAGTTCCATATGACAAAAGCCTCCATTGGTAATGCAAAAGAAAAAGTCTTTGCTCCGAGATTACTTCAAATGGAACCACTTGTGCTTCTTCATGCTCATAAGTGCTCCTCTTTGGGGTTTTCTTGTCAGCAACTTGTTCACGAATAGGAACTGTACGGCCAATATCAGGACTCCTGTGCCAAATGTAAGTCAAAAGTAGAGCTCAACCACAGCCTTGATCTGTCTGCATTTTATAGAAAGTGCTTCATAGTTGGGGTGTTGTTCTGGCTTCACTATTTAGCATTGCACAATAGAATATATCAGCTTGTTTTCTCAGTAATATCACTCTGTCTCTAGACACTGACTCTTGGGCAGTGATAGTGGCTTTAAAATTGAAATACAAGAATTGTTTCTTTTTAAGTAATTAACTTGACTGAACTTTTACCCTGATCAATGTCCATGATATTGTATGGCTCTTGGCTGCATAAACACTGTTGTTGACGGCTTGTATGTAAATTGACTACACATTGAAGGCCCATTTGCAGAATGGCCATTACCACAGTCGTTGAAACCCTGAAAAGAAGGTGGGGCTATGGCATACGGTACTTATACTGGTCACATACCTTAGCCAGCACAACTCACCAGAGACGGCCAAGAAGACATCGGAAGAAGATCTGGAGTACAGCAGCCACTTTGATAGGAATATCTGGATTCAGTGGAGTTCAACAGGAGCATTGACTTGTTTTTTCAGTAAGTTCTACTTGTTGTGACCACCATTTAAGACATTGTGAAGCAAACACATTAAGACGACCTCAAATTGAGCCACTGTTGGCTTCTGCAATCATAAGTGCTTCTCTTTGGGGTTGTCTTGGTTGTGACTTTGGCCTCAATAACTGCAAGTATCTCAAGTTTTGAAAAATACCATGAAGTTTTCACTCTACCTGGTCATTCACATTACCCTGGCACAAGCACTGACTTGACTTTTAAATGCAGTAAGTGCTACTTGTTGGGGTAGTGTTGATGTCTTTGTCTGCATGCACTTTGAAATTACGTTTTGGAAAAGTTTGTTTAAACACCAGTTTCAGAGAGTCATTCTTATTTCCCTAACATGAGCATTGACTTGTCAATGAAATTCAGTAAGTGCTTTTTGTTGGGGCAGTTCCATATGACAAAAGCCTCCATTGGTAATGCAAAAGAAAAAGTCTTTGCTCCAAGATTACTTCAAATGGAACCACTTGTGCTTCTTCATGCTCATAAGTGCTCCTCTTTGGGGTTTTCTTGTCAGCAACTTGTTCACGAATAGGAACTGTACGGCCAATATCAGGACTCCTGTGCCAAATGTAAGTCAAAAGTAGAGCTCAACCACAGCCTTGATCTGTCTGCATTTTATAGAAAGTGCTTCATAGTTGGGGTGTTGTTCTGGCTTCACTATTTAGCATTGCACAATAGAATATATCAGCTTGTTTTCTCAGTAATATCACTCTGTCTCTAGACACTGACTCTTGGGCAGTGATAGTGGCTTTAAAATTGAAATACAAGAATTGTTTCTTTTTAAGTAATTAACTTGACTGAACTTTTACCCTGATCAATGTCCATGATATTGTATGGCTCTTGGCTGCATAAACACTGTTGTTGACGGCTTGTATGTAAATTGACTACACATTGAAGGCCCATTTGCAGAATGGCCATTACCACAGTCGTTGAAACCCTGAAAAGAAGGTGGGGCTATGGCATACGGTACTTATACTGGTCACATACCTTAGCCAGCACAACTCACCAGAGACGGCCAAGAAGACATCGGAAGAAGATCTGGAGTACAGCAGCCACTTTGATAGGAATATCTGGATTCAGTGGAGTTCAACAGGAGCATTGACTTGTTTTTTTCAGTAAGTTCTACTTGTTGTGACCACCATTTAAGACATTGTGAAGCAAACACATTAAGACGACCTCAAATTGAGCCACTGTTGGCTTCTGCAATCATAAGTGCTTCTCTTTGGGGTTGTCTTGGTTGTGACTTTGGCCTCAATAACTGCAAGTATCTCAAGTTTTGAAAAATACCATGAAGTTTTCACTCTACCTGGTCATTCACATTACCCTGGCACAAGCACTGACTTGACTTTTGAATGCAGTAAGTGCTACTTGTTGGGGTAGTGTTGATGTCTTTGTCTGCATGCACTTTGAAATTACGTTTTGGAAAAGTTTGTTGAAACACCAGTTTCAGAGAGTCATTCTTATTTCCCTAACATGAGCATTGACTTGTCAATGAAATTCAGTAAGTGCTTTTTGTTGGGGCAGTTCCATATGACAAAAGCCTCCATTGGTAATGCAAAAGAAAAAGTCTTTGCTCCAAGATTACTTCAAATGGAACCACTTGTGCTTCTTCATGCTCATAAGTGCTCCTCTTTGGGGTTTTCTTGTCAGCAACTTGTTCACGAATAGGAACTGTACGGCCAATATCAGGACTCCTGTGCCAAATGTAAGTCAAAAGTAGAGCTCAACCACAGCCTTGATCTGTCTGCATTTTATAGAAAGTGCTTCATAGTTGGGGTGTTGTTCTGGCTTCACTATTTAGCATTGCACAATAGAATATATCAGCTTGTTTTCTCAGTAATATCACTCTGTCTCTAGACACTGACTCTTGGGCAGTGATAGTGGCTTTAAAATTGAAATACAAGAATTGTTTCTTTTTAAGTAATTAACTTGACTGAACTTTTACCCTGATCAATGTCCATGATATTGTATGGCTCTTGGCTGCATAAACACTGTTGTTGACGGCTTGTATGTAAATTGACTACACATTGAAGGCCCATTTGCAGAATGGCCATTACCACAGTCGTTGAAACCCTGAAAAGAAGGTGGGGCTATGGCATACAGTACTTATACTGGTCACATACCTTAGCCAGCACAACTCACCAGACACGGCCAAGAAGACATCGGAAGAAGATCTGGAGTACAGCAGCCACTTTGATAGGAATATCTGGATTCAGTGGAGTTCAACAGGAGCATTGACTTGTTTTTTCAGTAAGTTCTACTTGTTGTGACCACCATTTAAGACATTGTGAAGCAAACACATTAAGACGACCTCAAATTGAGCCACTGTTGGCTTCTGCAATCATAAGTGCTTCTCTTTGGGGTTGTCTTGGTTGTGACTTTGGCCTCAATAACTGCAAGTATCTCAAGTTTTGAAAAATACCATGAAGTTTTCACTCTACCTGGTCATTCACATTACCCTGGCACAAGCACTGACTTGACTTTTGAATGCAGTAAGTGCTACTTGTTGGGGTAGTGTTGATGTCTTTGTCTGCATGCACTTTGAAATTACGTTTTGGAAAAGTTTGTTGAAACACCAGTTTCAGAGAGTCATTCTTATTTCCCTAACATGAGCATTGACTTGTCAATGAAATTCAGTAAGTGCTTTTTGTTGGGGCAGTTCCATATGACAAAAGCCTCCATTGGTAATGCAAAAGAAAAAGTCTTTGCTCCGAGATTACTTCAAATGGAACCACTTGTGCTTCTTCATGCTCATAAGTGCTCCTCTTTGGGGTTTTCTTGTCAGCAACTTGTTCACGAATAGGAACTGTACGGCCAATATCAGGACTCCTGTGCCAAATGTAAGTCAAAAGTAGAGCTCAACCACAGCCTTGATCTGTCTGCATTTTATAGAAAGTGCTTCATAGTTGGGGTGTTGTTCTGGCTTCACTATTTAGCATTGCACAATAGAATATATCAGCTTGTTTTCTCAGTAATATCACTCTGTCTCTAGACACTGACTCTTGGGCAGTGATAGTGGCTTTAAAATTGAAATACAAGAATTGTTTCTTTTTAAGTAATTAACTTGACTGAACTTTTACCCTGATCAATGTCCATGATATTGTATGGCTCTTGGCTGCATAAACACTGTTGTTGACGGCTTGTATGTAAATTGACTACACATTGAAGGCCCATTTGCAGAATGGCCATTACCACAGTCGTTGAAACCCTGAAAAGAAGGTGGGGCTATGGCATACGGTACTTATACTGGTCACATACCTTAGCCAGCACAACTCACCAGAGACGGCCAAGAAGACATCGGAAGAAGATCTGGAGTACAGCATCCACTTTGATAGGAATATCTGGATTCAGTGGAGTTCAACAGGAGCATTGACTTGTTTTTTTTCAGTAAGTTCTACTTGTTGTGACCACCATTTAATACATTGTGAAGCAAACACATTAAGACGACCTCAAATTGAGCCACTGTTGGCTTCTGCAATCATAAGTGCTTCTCTTTGGGGTTGTCTTGGTTGTGACTTTGGCCTCAATAACTGCAAGTATCTCAAGTTTTGAAAAATACCATGAAGTTTTCACTCTACCTGGTCATTCACATTACCCTGGCACAAGCACTGACTTGACTTTTGAATGCAGTAAGTGCTACTTGTTGGGGTAGTGTTGATGTCTTTGTCTGCATGCACTTTGAAATTACGTTTTGGAAAAGTTTGTTGAAACACCAGTTTCAGAGAGTCATTCTTATTTCCCTAACATGAGCATTGACTTGTCAATGAAATTCAGTAAGTGCTTTTTGTTGGGGCAGTTCCATATGACAAAAGCCTCCATTGGTAATGCAAAAGAAAAAGTCTTTGCTCCGAGATTACTTCAAATGGAACCACTTGTGCTTCTTCATGCTCATAAGTGCTCCTCTTTGGGGTTTTCTTGTCAGCAACTTGTTCACGAATAGGAACTGTACGGCCAATATCAGGACTCCTGTGCCAAATGTAAGTCAAAAGTAGAGCTCAACCACAGCCTTGATCTGTCTGCATTTTATAGAAAGTGCTTCATAGTTGGGGTGTTGTTCTGGCTTCACTATTTAGCATTGCACAATAGAATATATCAGCTTGTTTTCTCAGTAATATCACTCTGTCTCTAGACACTGACTCTTGGGCAGTGATAGTGGCTTTAAAATTGAAATACAAGAATTGTTTCTTTTTAAGTAATTAACTTGACTGAACTTTTACCCTGATCAATGTCCATGATATTGTATGGCTCTTGGCTGCATAAACACTGTTGTTGACGGCTTGTATGTAAATTGACTACACATTGAAGGCCCATTTGCAGAATGGCCATTACCACAGTCGTTGAAACCCTGAAAAGAAGGTGGGGCTATGGCATACGGTACTTATACTGGTCACATACCTTAGCCAGCACAACTCACCAGAGACGGCCAAGAAGACATCGGAAGAAGATCTGGAGTACAGCAGCCACTTTGATAGGAATATCTGGATTCAGTGGAGTTCAACAGGAGCATTGACTTGTTTTTTCAGTAAGTTCTACTTGTTGTGACCACCATTTAAGACATTGTGAAGCAAACACATTAAGACGACCTCAAATTGAGCCACTGTTGGCTTCTGCAATCATAAGTGCTTCTCTTTGGGGTTGTCTTGGTTGTGACTTTGGCCTCAATAACTGCAAGTATCTCAAGTTTTGAAAAATACCATGAAGTTTTCACTCTACCTGGTCATTCACATTACCCTGGCACAAGCACTGACTTGACTTTTAAATGCAGTAAGTGCTACTTGTTGGGGTAGTGTTGATGTCTTTGTCTGCATGCACTTTGAAATTACGTTTTGGAAAAGTTTGTTTAAACACCAGTTTCAGAGAGTCATTCTTATTTCCCTAACATGAGCATTGACTTGTCAATGAAATTCAGTAAGTGCTTTTTGTTGGGGCAGTTCCATATGACAAAAGCCTCCATTGGTAATGCAAAAGAAAAAGTCTTTGCTCCAAGATTACTTCAAATGGAACCACTTGTGCTTCTTCATGCTCATAAGTGCTCCTCTTTGGGGTTTTCTTGTCAGCAACTTGTTCACGAATAGGAACTGTACGGCCAATATCAGGACTCCTGTGCCAAATGTAAGTCAAAAGTAGAGCTCAACCACAGCCTTGATCTGTCTGCATTTTATAGAAAGTGCTTCATAGTTGGGGTGTTGTTCTGGCTTCACTATTTAGCATTGCACAATAGAATATATCAGCTTGTTTTCTCAGTAATATCACTCTGTCTCTAGACACTGACTCTTGGGCAGTGATAGTGGCTTTAAAATTGAAATACAAGAATTGTTTCTTTTTAAGTAATTAACTTGACTGAACTTTTACCCTGATCAATGTCCATGATATTGTATGGCTCTTGGCTGCATAAACACTGTTGTTGACGGCTTGTATGTAAATTGACTACACATTGAAGGCCCATTTGCAGAATGGCCATTACCACAGTCGTTGAAACCCTGAAAAGAAGGTGGGGCTATGGCATACGGTACTTATACTGGTCACATACCTTAGCCAGCACAACTCACCAGAGACGGCCAAGAAGACATCGGAAGAAGATCTGGAGTACAGCAGCCACTTTGATAGGAATATCTGGATTCAGTGGAGTTCAACAGGAGCATTGACTTGTTTTTTCAGTAAGTTCTACTTGTTGTGACCACCATTTAAGACATTGTGAAGCAAACACATTAAGACGACCTCAAATTGAGCCACTGTTGGCTTCTGCAATCATAAGTGCTTCTCTTTGGGGTTGTCTTGGTTGTGACTTTGGCCTCAATAACTGCAAGTATCTCAAGTTTTGAAAAATACCATGAAGTTTTCACTCTACCTGGTCATTCACATTACCCTGGCACAAGCACTGACTTGACTTTTGAATGCAGTAAGTGCTACTTGTTGGGGTAGTGTTGATGTCTTTGTCTGCATGCACTTTGAAATTACGTTTTGGAAAAGTTTGTTGAAACACCAGTTTCAGAGAGTCATTCTTATTTCCCTAACATGAGCATTGACTTGTCAATGAAATTCAGTAAGTGCTTTTTGTTGGGGCAGTTCCATATGACAAAAGCCTCCATTGGTAATGCAAAAGAAAAAGTCTTTGCTCCGAGATTACTTCAAATGGAACCACTTGTGCTTCTTCATGCTCATAAGTGCTCCTCTTTGGGGTTTTCTTGTCAGCAACTTGTTCACGAATAGGAACTGTACGGCCAATATCAGGACTCCTGTGCCAAATGTAAGTCAAAAGTAGAGCTCAACCACAGCCTTGATCTGTCTGCATTTTATAGAAAGTGCTTCATAGTTGGGGTGTTGTTCTGGCTTCACTATTTAGCATTGCACAATAGAATATATCAGCTTGTTTTCTCAGTAATATCACTCTGTCTCTAGACACTGACTCTTGGGCAGTGATAGTGGCTTTAAAATTGAAATACAAGAATTGTTTCTTTTTAAGTAATTAACTTGACTGAACTTTTACCCTGATCAATGTCCATGATATTGTATGGCTCTTGGCTGCATAAACACTGTTGTTGACGGCTTGTATGTAAATTGACTACACATTGAAGGCCCATTTGCAGAATGGCCATTACCACAGTCGTTGAAACCCTGAAAAGAAGGTGGGGCTATGGCATACGGTACTTATACTGGTCACATACCTTAGCCAGCACAACTCACCAGAGACGGCCAAGAAGACATCGGAAGAAGATCTGGAGTACAGCAGCCACTTTGATAGGAATATCTGGATTCAGTGGAGTTCAACAGGAGCATTGACTTGTTTTTTTCAGTAAGTTCTACTTGTTGTGACCACCATTTAAGACATTGTGAAGCAAACACATTAAGACGACCTCAAATTGAGCCACTGTTGGCTTCTGCAATCATAAGTGCTTCTCTTTGGGGTTGTCTTGGTTGTGACTTTGGCCTCAATAACTGCAAGTATCTCAAGTTTTGAAAAATACCATGAAGTTTTCACTCTACCTGGTCATTCACATTACCCTGGCACAAGCACTGACTTGACTTTTGAATGCAGTAAGTGCTACTTGTTGGGGTAGTGTTGATGTCTTTGTCTGCATGCACTTTGAAATTACGTTTTGGAAAAGTTTGTTGAAACACCAGTTTCAGAGAGTCATTCTTATTTCCCTAACATGAGCATTGACTTGTCAATGAAATTCAGTAAGTGCTTTTTGTTGGGGCAGTTCCATATGACAAAAGCCTCCATTGGTAATGCAAAAGAAAAAGTCTTTGCTCCGAGATAACTTCAAATGGAACCACTTGTGCTTCTTCATGCTCATAAGTGCTCCTCTTTGGGGTTTTCTTGTCAGCAACTTGTTCACGAATAGGAACTGTACGGCCAATATCAGGACTCCTGTGCCAAATGTAAGTCAAAAGTAGAGCTCAACCACAGCCTTGATCTGTCTGCATTTTATAGAAAGTGCTTCATAGTTGGGGTGTTGTTCTGGCTTCACTATTTAGCATTGCACAATAGAATATATCAGCTTGTTTTCTCAGTAATATCACTCTGTCTCTAGACACAGACTCTTGGGCAGTGATAGTGGCTTTAAAATTGAAATACAAGAATTGTTTCTTTTTAAGTAATTAACTTGACTGAACTTTTACCCTGATCAATGTCCATGATATTGTATGGCTCTTGGCTGCATAAACACTGTTGTTGACGGCTTGTATGTAAATTGACTACACATTGAAGGCCCATTTGCAGAATGGCCATTACCACAGTCGTTGAAACCCTGAAAAGAAGGTGGGGCTATGGCATACAGTACTTATACTGGTCACATACCGTAGCCAGCACAACTCACCAGACACGGCCAAGAAGACATCGGAAGAAGATCTGGAGTACAGCAGCCACTTTGATAGGAATATCTGGATTCAGTGGAGTTCAACAGGAGCATTGACTTGTTTTTTCAGTAAGTTCTACTTGTTGTGACCACCATTTAAGACATTGTGAAGCAAACACATTAAGACGACCTCAAATTGAGCCACTGTTGGCTTCTGCAATCATAAGTGCTTCTCTTTGGGGTTGTCTTGGTTGTGACTTTGGCCTCAATAACTGCAAGTATCTCAAGTTTTGAAAAATACCATGAAGTTTTCACTCTACCTGGTCATTCACATTACCCTGGCACAAGCACTGACTTGACTTTTGAATGCAGTAAGTGCTACTTGTTGGGGTAGTGTTGATGTCTTTGTCTGCATGCACTTTGAAATTACGTTTTGGAAAAGTTTGTTGAAACACCAGTTTCAGAGAGTCATTCTTATTTCCCTAACATGAGCATTGACTTGTCAATGAAATTCAGTAAGTGCTTTTTGTTGGGGCAGTTCCATATGACAAAAGCCTCCATTGGTAATGCAAAAGAAAAAGTCTTTGCTCCGAGATTACTTCAAATGGAACCACTTGTGCTTCTTCATGCTCATAAGTGCTCCTCTTTGGGGTTTTCTTGTCAGCAACTTGTTCACGAATAGGAACTGTACGGCCAATATCAGGACTCCTGTGCCAAATGTAAGTCAAAAGTAGAGCTCAACCACAGCCTTGATCTGTCTGCATTTTATAGAAAGTGCTTCATAGTTGGGGTGTTGTTCTGGCTTCACTATTTAGCATTGCACAATAGAATATATCAGCTTGTTTTCTCAGTAATATCACTCTGTCTCTAGACACTGACTCTTGGGCAGTGATAGTGGCTTTAAAATTGAAATACAAGAATTGTTTCTTTTTAAGTAATTAACTTGACTGAACTTTTACCCTGATCAATGTCCATGATATTGTATGGCTCTTGGCTGCATAAACACTGTTGTTGACGGCTTGTATGTAAATTGACTACACATTGAAGGCCCATTTGCAGAATGGCCATTACCACAGTCGTTGAAACCCTGAAAAGAAGGTGGGGCTATGGCATACGGTACTTATACTGGTCACATACCTTAGCCAGCACAACTCACCAGAGACGGCCAAGAAGACATCGGAAGAAGATCTGGAGTACAGCAGCCACTTTGATAGGAATATCTGGATTCAGTGGAGTTCAACAGGAGCATTGACTTGTTTTTTCAGTAAGTTCTACTTGTTGTGACCACCATTTAAGACATTGTGAAGCAAACACATTAAGACGACCTCAACTTGAGCCACTGTTGGCTTCTGCAATCATAAGTGCTTCTCTTTGGGGTTGTCTTGGTTGTGACTTTGGCCTCAATAACTGCAAGTATCTCAAGTTTTGAAAAATACCATGAAGTTTTCACTCTACCTGGTCATTCACATTACCCTGGCACAAGCACTGACTTGACTTTTAAATGCAGTAAGTGCTACTTGTTGGGGTAGTGTTGATGTCTTTGTCTGCATGCACTTTGAAATTACGTTTTGGAAAAGTTTGTTTAAACACCAGTTTCAGAGAGTCATTCTTATTTCCCTAACATGAGCATTGACTTGTCAATGAAATTCAGTAAGTGCTTTTTGTTGGGGCAGTTCCATATGACAAAAGCCTCCATTGGTAATGCAAAAGAAAAAGTCTTTGCTCCAAGATTACTTCAAATGGAACCACTTGTGCTTCTTCATGCTCATAAGTGCTCCTCTTTGGGGTTTTCTTGTCAGCAACTTGTTCACGAATAGGAACTGTACGGCCAATATCAGGACTCCTGTGCCAAATGTAAGTCAAAAGTAGAGCTCAACCACAGCCTTGATCTGTCTGCATTTTATAGAAAGTGCTTCATAGTTGGGGTGTTGTTCTGGCTTCACTATTTAGCATTGCACAATAGAATATATCAGCTTGTTTTCTCAGTAATATCACTCTGTCTCTAGACACTGACTCTTGGGCAGTGATAGTGGCTTTAAAATTGAAATACAAGAATTGTTTCTTTTTAAGTAATTAACTTGACTGAACTTTTACCCTGATCAATGTCCATGATATTGTATGGCTCTTGGCTGCATAAACACTGTTGTTGACGGCTTGTATGTAAATTGACTACACATTGAAGGCCCATTTGCAGAATGGCCATTACCACAGTCGTTGAAACCCTGAAAAGAAGGTGGGGCTATGGCATACAGTACTTATACTGGTCACATACCGTAGCCAGCACAACTCACCAGACACGGCCAAGAAGACATCGGAAGAAGATCTGGAGTACAGCAGCCACTTTGATAGGAATATCTGGATTCAGTGGAGTTCAACAGGAGCATTGACTTGTTTTTTCAGTAAGTTCTACTTGTTGTGACCACCATTTAAGACATTGTGAAGCAAACACATTAAGACGACCTCAAATTGAGCCACTGTTGGCTTCTGCAATCATAAGTGCTTCTCTTTGGGGTTGTCTTGGTTGTGACTTTGGCCTCAATAACTGCAAGTATCTCAAGTTTTGAAAAATACCATGAAGTTTTCACTCTACCTGGTCATTCACATTACCCTGGCACAAGCACTGACTTGACTTTTGAATGCAGTAAGTGCTACTTGTTGGGGTAGTGTTGATGTCTTTGTCTGCATGCACTTTGAAATTACGTTTTGGAAAAGTTTGTTGAAACACCAGTTTCAGAGAGTCATTCTTATTTCCCTAACATGAGCATTGACTTGTCAATGAAATTCAGTAAGTGCTTTTTGTTGGGGCAGTTCCATATGACAAAAGCCTCCATTGGTAATGCAAAAGAAAAAGTCTTTGCTCCGAGATTACTTCAAATGGAACCACTTGTGCTTCTTCATGCTCATAAGTGCTCCTCTTTGGGGTTTTCTTGTCAGCAACTTGTTCACGAATAGGAACTGTACGGCCAATATCAGGACTCCTGTGCCAAATGTAAGTCAAAAGTAGAGCTCAACCACAGCCTTGATCTGTCTGCATTTTATAGAAAGTGCTTCATAGTTGGGGTGTTGTTCTGGCTTCACTATTTAGCATTGCACAATAGAATATATCAGCTTGTTTTCTCAGTAATATCACTCTGTCTCTAGACACTGACTCTTGGGCAGTGATAGTGGCTTTAAAATTGAAATACAAGAATTGTTTCTTTTTAAGTAATTAACTTGACTGAACTTTTACCCTGATCAATGTCCATGATATTGTATGGCTCTTGGCTGCATAAACACTGTTGTTGACGGCTTGTATGTAAATTGACTACACATTGAAGGCCCATTTGCAGAATGGCCATTACCACAGTCGTTGAAACCCTGAAAAGAAGGTGGGGCTATGGCATACGGTACTTATACTGGTCACATACCTTAGCCAGCACAACTCACCAGAGACGGCCAAGAAGACATCGGAAGAAGATCTGGAGTACAGCAGCCACTTTGATAGGAATATCTGGATTCAGTGGAGTTCAACAGGAGCATTGACTTGTTTTTTTCAGTAAGTTCTACTTGTTGTGACCACCATTTAAGACATTGTGAAGCAAACACATTAAGACAACCTCAAATTGAGCCACTGTTGGCTTCTGCAATCATAAGTGCTTCTCTTTGGGGTTGTCTTGGTAGTGACTTTGGCCTCAATAACTGCAAGTATCTCAAGTTTTGAAAAATACCATGAAGTTTTCACTCTACCTGGTCATTCACATTACCCTGGCACAAGCACTGACTTGACTTTTAAATGCAGTAAGTGCTACTTGTTGGGGTAGTGTTGATGTCTTTGTCTGCATGCACTTTGAAATTACGTTTTGGAAAAGTTTGTTTAAACACCAGTTTCAGAGAGTCATTCTTATTTCCCTAACATGAGCATTGACTTGTCAATGAAATTCAGTAAGTGCTTTTTGTTGGGGCAGTTCCATATGACAAAAGCCTCCATTGGTAATGCAAAAGAAAAAGTCCTTGCTCCGAGATTACTTCAAATGGAACCACTTGTGCTTCTTCATGCTCATAAGTGCTCCTCTTTGGGGTTTTCTTGTCAGCAACTTGTTCACGAATAGGAACTGTACGGCCGATATCAGGACTCCTGTGCCAAATGTAAGTCAAAAGTAGAGCTCAACCACAGCCATGATCTGTCTGCATTTTATAGAAAGTGCTTCATAGTTGGGGTGTTGTTCTGGCTTCACTATTTAGCATTGCACAATAGAATATATCAGCTTGTTTTCTCAGTAATATCACTCTGTCTCTAGACACTGACTCTTGGGCAGTGATAGTGGCTTTAAAATTGAAATACAAGAATTGTTTCTTTTTAAGTAATTAACTTGACTGAACTTTTACCCTGATCAATGTCCATGATATTGTATGGCTCTTGGCTGCATAAACACTGTTGTTGACGGCTTGTATGTAAATTGACTACACATTGAAGGCCCATTTGCAGAATGGCCATTACCACAGTCGTTGAAACCCTGAAAAGAAGGTGGGGCTATGGCATACGGTACTTATACTGGTCACATACCTTAGCCAGCACAACTCACCAGAGACGGCCAAGAAGACATCGGAAGAAGATCTGGAGTACAGCAGCCACTTTGATAGGAATATCTGGATTCAGTGGAGTTCAACAGGAGCATTGACTTTTTTTTTTCAGTAAGTTCTACTTGTTGTGACCACCATTTAAGACATTGTGAAGCAAACACATTAAGACAACCTCAAATTGAGCCACTGTTGGCTTCTGCAATCATAAGTGCTTCTCTTTGGGGTTGTCTTGGTTGTGACTTTGGCCTCAATAACTGCAAGTATCTCAAGTTTTGAAAAATACCATGAAGTTTTCACTCTACCTGGTCATTCACATTACCCTGGCACAAGCACTGACTTGACTTTTAAATGCAGTAAGTGCTACTTGTTGGGGTAGTGTTGATGTCTTTGTCTGCATGCACTTTGAAATTACGTTTTGGAAAAGTTTGTTGAAACACCAGTTTCAGAGAGTCATTCTTATTTCCCTAACATGAGCATTGACTTGTCAATGAAATTCAGTAAGTGCTTTTTGTTGGGGCAGTTCCATATGACAAAAGCCTCCATTGGTAATGCAAAAGAAAAAGTCTTTGCTCCAAGATTACTTCAAATGGAACCACTTGTGCTTCTTCATGCTCATAAGTGCTCCTCTTTGGGGTTTTCTTGTCAGCAACTTGTTCACGAATAGGAACTGTACGGCCAATATCAGGACTCCTGTGCCAAATGTAAGTCAAAAGTAGAGCTCAACCACAGCCTTGATCTGTCTGCATTTTATAGAAAGTGCTTCATAGTTGGGGTGTTGTTCTGGCTTCACTATTTAGCATTGCACAATAGAATATATCAGCTTGTTTTCTCAGTAATATCACTCTGTCTCTAGACACTGACTCTTGGGCAGTGATAGTGGCTTTAAAATTGAAATACAAGAATTGTTTCTTTTTAAGTAATTAACTTGACTGAACTTTTACCCTGATCAATGTCCATGATATTGTATGGCTCTTGGCTGCATAAACACTGTTGTTGACGGCTTGTATGTAAATTGACTACACATTGAAGGCCCATTTGCAGAATGGCCATTACCACAGTCGTTGAAACCCTGAAAAGAAGGTGGGGCTATGGCATACAGTACTTATACTGGTCACATACCTTAGCCAGCACAACTCACCAGACACGGCCAAGAAGACATCGGAAGAAGATCTGGAGTACAGCAGCCACTTTGATAGGAATATCTGGATTCAGTGGAGTTCAACAGGAGCATTGACTTGTTTTTTCAGTAAGTTCTACTTGTTGTGACCACCATTTAAGACATTGTGAAGCAAACACATTAAGACGACCTCAAATTGAGCCACTGTTGGCTTCTGCAATCATAAGTGCTTCTCTTTGGGGTTGTCTTGGTTGTGACTTTGGCCTCAATAACTGCAAGTATCTCAAGTTTTGAAAAATACCATGAAGTTTTCACTCTACCTGGTCATTCACATTACCCTGGCACAAGCACTGACTTGACTTTTGAATGCAGTAAGTGCTACTTGTTGGGGTAGTGTTGATGTCTTTGTCTGCATGCACTTTGAAATTACGTTTTGGAAAAGTTTGTTGAAACACCAGTTTCAGAGAGTCATTCTTATTTCCCTAACATGAGCATTGACTTGTCAATGAAATTCAGTAAGTGCTTTTTGTTGGGGCAGTTCCATATGACAAAAGCCTCCATTGGTAATGCAAAAGAAAAAGTCTTTGCTCCGAGATTACTTCAAATGGAACCACTTGTGCTTCTTCATGCTCATAAGTGCTCCTCTTTGGGGTTTTCTTGTCAGCAACTTGTTCACGAATAGGAACTGTACGGCCAATATCAGGACTCCTGTGCCAAATGTAAGTCAAAAGTAGAGCTCAACCACAGCCTTGATCTGTCTGCATTTTATAGAAAGTGCTTCATAGTTGGGGTGTTGTTCTGGCTTCACTATTTAGCATTGCACAATAGAATATATCAGCTTGTTTTCTCAGTAATATCACTCTGTCTCTAGACACTGACTCTTGGGCAGTGATAGTGGCTTTAAAATTGAAATACAAGAATTGTTTCTTTTTAAGTAATTAACTTGACTGAACTTTTACCCTGATCAATGTCCATGATATTGTATGGCTCTTGGCTGCATAAACACTGTTGTTGACGGCTTGTATGTAAATTGACTACACATTGAAGGCCCATTTGCAGAATGGCCATTACCACAGTCGTTGAAACCCTGAAAAGAAGGTGGGGCTATGGCATACGGTACTTATACTGGTCACATACCTTAGCCAGCACAACTCACCAGAGACGGCCAAGAAGACATCGGAAGAAGATCTGGAGTACAGCATCCACTTTGATAGGAATATCTGGATTCAGTGGAGTTCAACAGGAGCATTGACTTGTTTTTTTTCAGTAAGTTCTACTTGTTGTGACCACCATTTAATACATTGTGAAGCAAACACATTAAGACGACCTCAAATTGAGCCACTGTTGGCTTCTGCAATCATAAGTGCTTCTCTTTGGGGTTGTCTTGGTTGTGACTTTGGCCTCAATAACTGCAAGTATCTCAAGTTTTGAAAAATACCATGAAGTTTTCACTCTACCTGGTCATTCACATTACCCTGGCACAAGCACTGACTTGACTTTTGAATGCAGTAAGTGCTACTTGTTGGGGTAGTGTTGATGTCTTTGTCTGCATGCACTTTGAAATTACGTTTTGGAAAAGTTTGTTGAAACACCAGTTTCAGAGAGTCATTCTTATTTCCCTAACATGAGCATTGACTTGTCAATGAAATTCAGTAAGTGCTTTTTGTTGGGGCAGTTCCATATGACAAAAGCCTCCATTGGTAATGCAAAAGAAAAAGTCTTTGCTCCGAGATTACTTCAAATGGAACCACTTGTGCTTCTTCATGCTCATAAGTGCTCCTCTTTGGGGTTTTCTTGTCAGCAACTTGTTCACGAATAGGAACTGTACGGCCAATATCAGGACTCCTGTGCCAAATGTAAGTCAAAAGTAGAGCTCAACCACAGCCTTGATCTGTCTGCATTTTATAGAAAGTGCTTCATAGTTGGGGTGTTGTTCTGGCTTCACTATTTAGCATTGCACAATAGAATATATCAGCTTGTTTTCTCAGTAATATCACTCTGTCTCTAGACACTGACTCTTGGGCAGTGATAGTGGCTTTAAAATTGAAATACAAGAATTGTTTCTTTTTAAGTAATTAACTTGACTGAACTTTTACCCTGATCAATGTCCATGATATTGTATGGCTCTTGGCTGCATAAACACTGTTGTTGACGGCTTGTATGTAAATTGACTACACATTGAAGGCCCATTTGCAGAATGGCCATTACCACAGTCGTTGAAACCCTGAAAAGAAGGTGGGGCTATGGCATACGGTACTTATACTGGTCACATACCTTAGCCAGCACAACTCACCAGAGACGGCCAAGAAGACATCGGAAGAAGATCTGGAGTACAGCAGCCACTTTGATAGGAATATCTGGATTCAGTGGAGTTCAACAGGAGCATTGACTTGTTTTTTCAGTAAGTTCTACTTGTTGTGACCACCATTTAAGACATTGTGAAGCAAACACATTAAGACGACCTCAAATTGAGCCACTGTTGGCTTCTGCAATCATAAGTGCTTCTCTTTGGGGTTGTCTTGGTTGTGACTTTGGCCTCAATAACTGCAAGTATCTCAAGTTTTGAAAAATACCATGAAGTTTTCACTCTACCTGGTCATTCACATTACCCTGGCACAAGCACTGACTTGACTTTTAAATGCAGTAAGTGCTACTTGTTGGGGTAGTGTTGATGTCTTTGTCTGCATGCACTTTGAAATTACGTTTTGGAAAAGTTTGTTTAAACACCAGTTTCAGAGAGTCATTCTTATTTCCCTAACATGAGCATTGACTTGTCAATGAAATTCAGTAAGTGCTTTTTGTTGGGGCAGTTCCATATGACAAAAGCCTCCATTGGTAATGCAAAAGAAAAAGTCTTTGCTCCAAGATTACTTCAAATGGAACCACTTGTGCTTCTTCATGCTCATAAGTGCTCCTCTTTGGGGTTTTCTTGTCAGCAACTTGTTCACGAATAGGAACTGTACGGCCAATATCAGGACTCCTGTGCCAAATGTAAGTCAAAAGTAGAGCTCAACCACAGCCTTGATCTGTCTGCATTTTATAGAAAGTGCTTCATAGTTGGGGTGTTGTTCTGGCTTCACTATTTAGCATTGCACAATAGAATATATCAGCTTGTTTTCTCAGTAATATCACTCTGTCTCTAGACACTGACTCTTGGGCAGTGATAGTGGCTTTAAAATTGAAATACAAGAATTGTTTCTTTTTAAGTAATTAACTTGACTGAACTTTTACCCTGATCAATGTCCATGATATTGTATGGCTCTTGGCTGCATAAACACTGTTGTTGACGGCTTGTATGTAAATTGACTACACATTGAAGGCCCATTTGCAGAATGGCCATTACCACAGTCGTTGAAACCCTGAAAAGAAGGTGGGGCTATGGCATACGGTACTTATACTGGTCACATACCTTAGCCAGCACAACTCACCAGAGACGGCCAAGAAGACATCGGAAGAAGATCTGGAGTACAGCAGCCACTTTGATAGGAATATCTGGATTCAGTGGAGTTCAACAGGAGCATTGACTTGTTTTTTCAGTAAGTTCTACTTGTTGTGACCACCATTTAAGACATTGTGAAGCAAACACATTAAGACGACCTCAAATTGAGCCACTGTTGGCTTCTGCAATCATAAGTGCTTCTCTTTGGGGTTGTCTTGGTTGTGACTTTGGCCTCAATAACTGCAAGTATCTCAAGTTTTGAAAAATACCATGAAGTTTTCACTCTACCTGGTCATTCACATTACCCTGGCACAAGCACTGACTTGACTTTTGAATGCAGTAAGTGCTACTTGTTGGGGTAGTGTTGATGTCTTTGTCTGCATGCACTTTGAAATTACGTTTTGGAAAAGTTTGTTGAAACACCAGTTTCAGAGAGTCATTCTTATTTCCCTAACATGAGCATTGACTTGTCAATGAAATTCAGTAAGTGCTTTTTGTTGGGGCAGTTCCATATGACAAAAGCCTCCATTGGTAATGCAAAAGAAAAAGTCTTTGCTCCGAGATTACTTCAAATGGAACCACTTGTGCTTCTTCATGCTCATAAGTGCTCCTCTTTGGGGTTTTCTTGTCAGCAACTTGTTCACGAATAGGAACTGTACGGCCAATATCAGGACTCCTGTGCCAAATGTAAGTCAAAAGTAGAGCTCAACCACAGCCTTGATCTGTCTGCATTTTATAGAAAGTGCTTCATAGTTGGGGTGTTGTTCTGGCTTCACTATTTAGCATTGCACAATAGAATATATCAGCTTGTTTTCTCAGTAATATCACTCTGTCTCTAGACACTGACTCTTGGGCAGTGATAGTGGCTTTAAAATTGAAATACAAGAATTGTTTCTTTTTAAGTAATTAACTTGACTGAACTTTTACCCTGATCAATGTCCATGATATTGTATGGCTCTTGGCTGCATAAACACTGTTGTTGACGGCTTGTATGTAAATTGACTACACATTGAAGGCCCATTTGCAGAATGGCCATTACCACAGTCGTTGAAACCCTGAAAAGAAGGTGGGGCTATGGCATACGGTACTTATACTGGTCACATACCTTAGCCAGCACAACTCACCAGAGACGGCCAAGAAGACATCGGAAGAAGATCTGGAGTACAGCAGCCACTTTGATAGGAATATCTGGATTCAGTGGAGTTCAACAGGAGCATTGACTTGTTTTTTTCAGTAAGTTCTACTTGTTGTGACCACCATTTAAGACATTGTGAAGCAAACACATTAAGACGACCTCAAATTGAGCCACTGTTGGCTTCTGCAATCATAAGTGCTTCTCTTTGGGGTTGTCTTGGTTGTGACTTTGGCCTCAATAACTGCAAGTATCTCAAGTTTTGAAAAATACCATGAAGTTTTCACTCTACCTGGTCATTCACATTACCCTGGCACAAGCACTGACTTGACTTTTGAATGCAGTAAGTGCTACTTGTTGGGGTAGTGTTGATGTCTTTGTCTGCATGCACTTTGAAATTACGTTTTGGAAAAGTTTGTTGAAACACCAGTTTCAGAGAGTCATTCTTATTTCCCTAACATGAGCATTGACTTGTCAATGAAATTCAGTAAGTGCTTTTTGTTGGGGCAGTTCCATATGACAAAAGCCTCCATTGGTAATGCAAAAGAAAAAGTCTTTGCTCCGAGATAACTTCAAATGGAACCACTTGTGCTTCTTCATGCTCATAAGTGCTCCTCTTTGGGGTTTTCTTGTCAGCAACTTGTTCACGAATAGGAACTGTACGGCCAATATCAGGACTCCTGTGCCAAATGTAAGTCAAAAGTAGAGCTCAACCACAGCCTTGATCTGTCTGCATTTTATAGAAAGTGCTTCATAGTTGGGGTGTTGTTCTGGCTTCACTATTTAGCATTGCACAATAGAATATATCAGCTTGTTTTCTCAGTAATATCACTCTGTCTCTAGACACAGACTCTTGGGCAGTGATAGTGGCTTTAAAATTGAAATACAAGAATTGTTTCTTTTTAAGTAATTAACTTGACTGAACTTTTACCCTGATCAATGTCCATGATATTGTATGGCTCTTGGCTGCATAAACACTGTTGTTGACGGCTTGTATGTAAATTGACTACACATTGAAGGCCCATTTGCAGAATGGCCATTACCACAGTCGTTGAAACCCTGAAAAGAAGGTGGGGCTATGGCATACAGTACTTATACTGGTCACATACCGTAGCCAGCACAACTCACCAGACACGGCCAAGAAGACATCGGAAGAAGATCTGGAGTACAGCAGCCACTTTGATAGGAATATCTGGATTCAGTGGAGTTCAACAGGAGCATTGACTTGTTTTTTCAGTAAGTTCTACTTGTTGTGACCACCATTTAAGACATTGTGAAGCAAACACATTAAGACGACCTCAAATTGAGCCACTGTTGGCTTCTGCAATCATAAGTGCTTCTCTTTGGGGTTGTCTTGGTTGTGACTTTGGCCTCAATAACTGCAAGTATCTCAAGTTTTGAAAAATACCATGAAGTTTTCACTCTACCTGGTCATTCACATTACCCTGGCACAAGCACTGACTTGACTTTTGAATGCAGTAAGTGCTACTTGTTGGGGTAGTGTTGATGTCTTTGTCTGCATGCACTTTGAAATTACGTTTTGGAAAAGTTTGTTGAAACACCAGTTTCAGAGAGTCATTCTTATTTCCCTAACATGAGCATTGACTTGTCAATGAAATTCAGTAAGTGCTTTTTGTTGGGGCAGTTCCATATGACAAAAGCCTCCATTGGTAATGCAAAAGAAAAAGTCTTTGCTCCGAGATTACTTCAAATGGAACCACTTGTGCTTCTTCATGCTCATAAGTGCTCCTCTTTGGGGTTTTCTTGTCAGCAACTTGTTCACGAATAGGAACTGTACGGCCAATATCAGGACTCCTGTGCCAAATGTAAGTCAAAAGTAGAGCTCAACCACAGCCTTGATCTGTCTGCATTTTATAGAAAGTGCTTCATAGTTGGGGTGTTGTTCTGGCTTCACTATTTAGCATTGCACAATAGAATATATCAGCTTGTTTTCTCAGTAATATCACTCTGTCTCTAGACACTGACTCTTGGGCAGTGATAGTGGCTTTAAAATTGAAATACAAGAATTGTTTCTTTTTAAGTAATTAACTTGACTGAACTTTTACCCTGATCAATGTCCATGATATTGTATGGCTCTTGGCTGCATAAACACTGTTGTTGACGGCTTGTATGTAAATTGACTACACATTGAAGGCCCATTTGCAGAATGGCCATTACCACAGTCGTTGAAACCCTGAAAAGAAGGTGGGGCTATGGCATACGGTACTTATACTGGTCACATACCTTAGCCAGCACAACTCACCAGAGACGGCCAAGAAGACATCGGAAGAAGATCTGGAGTACAGCAGCCACTTTGATAGGAATATCTGGATTCAGTGGAGTTCAACAGGAGCATTGACTTGTTTTTTCAGTAAGTTCTACTTGTTGTGACCACCATTTAAGACATTGTGAAGCAAACACATTAAGACGACCTCAACTTGAGCCACTGTTGGCTTCTGCAATCATAAGTGCTTCTCTTTGGGGTTGTCTTGGTTGTGACTTTGGCCTCAATAACTGCAAGTATCTCAAGTTTTGAAAAATACCATGAAGTTTTCACTCTACCTGGTCATTCACATTACCCTGGCACAAGCACTGACTTGACTTTTAAATGCAGTAAGTGCTACTTGTTGGGGTAGTGTTGATGTCTTTGTCTGCATGCACTTTGAAATTACGTTTTGGAAAAGTTTGTTTAAACACCAGTTTCAGAGAGTCATTCTTATTTCCCTAACATGAGCATTGACTTGTCAATGAAATTCAGTAAGTGCTTTTTGTTGGGGCAGTTCCATATGACAAAAGCCTCCATTGGTAATGCAAAAGAAAAAGTCTTTGCTCCAAGATTACTTCAAATGGAACCACTTGTGCTTCTTCATGCTCATAAGTGCTCCTCTTTGGGGTTTTCTTGTCAGCAACTTGTTCACGAATAGGAACTGTACGGCCAATATCAGGACTCCTGTGCCAAATGTAAGTCAAAAGTAGAGCTCAACCACAGCCTTGATCTGTCTGCATTTTATAGAAAGTGCTTCATAGTTGGGGTGTTGTTCTGGCTTCACTATTTAGCATTGCACAATAGAATATATCAGCTTGTTTTCTCAGTAATATCACTCTGTCTCTAGACACTGACTCTTGGGCAGTGATAGTGGCTTTAAAATTGAAATACAAGAATTGTTTCTTTTTAAGTAATTAACTTGACTGAACTTTTACCCTGATCAATGTCCATGATATTGTATGGCTCTTGGCTGCATAAACACTGTTGTTGACGGCTTGTATGTAAATTGACTACACATTGAAGGCCCATTTGCAGAATGGCCATTACCACAGTCGTTGAAACCCTGAAAAGAAGGTGGGGCTATGGCATACAGTACTTATACTGGTCACATACCGTAGCCAGCACAACTCACCAGACACGGCCAAGAAGACATCGGAAGAAGATCTGGAGTACAGCAGCCACTTTGATAGGAATATCTGGATTCAGTGGAGTTCAACAGGAGCATTGACTTGTTTTTTCAGTAAGTTCTACTTGTTGTGACCACCATTTAAGACATTGTGAAGCAAACACATTAAGACGACCTCAAATTGAGCCACTGTTGGCTTCTGCAATCATAAGTGCTTCTCTTTGGGGTTGTCTTGGTTGTGACTTTGGCCTCAATAACTGCAAGTATCTCAAGTTTTGAAAAATACCATGAAGTTTTCACTCTACCTGGTCATTCACATTACCCTGGCACAAGCACTGACTTGACTTTTGAATGCAGTAAGTGCTACTTGTTGGGGTAGTGTTGATGTCTTTGTCTGCATGCACTTTGAAATTACGTTTTGGAAAAGTTTGTTGAAACACCAGTTTCAGAGAGTCATTCTTATTTCCCTAACATGAGCATTGACTTGTCAATGAAATTCAGTAAGTGCTTTTTGTTGGGGCAGTTCCATATGACAAAAGCCTCCATTGGTAATGCAAAAGAAAAAGTCTTTGCTCCGAGATTACTTCAAATGGAACCACTTGTGCTTCTTCATGCTCATAAGTGCTCCTCTTTGGGGTTTTCTTGTCAGCAACTTGTTCACGAATAGGAACTGTACGGCCAATATCAGGACTCCTGTGCCAAATGTAAGTCAAAAGTAGAGCTCAACCACAGCCTTGATCTGTCTGCATTTTATAGAAAGTGCTTCATAGTTGGGGTGTTGTTCTGGCTTCACTATTTAGCATTGCACAATAGAATATATCAGCTTGTTTTCTCAGTAATATCACTCTGTCTCTAGACACTGACTCTTGGGCAGTGATAGTGGCTTTAAAATTGAAATACAAGAATTGTTTCTTTTTAAGTAATTAACTTGACTGAACTTTTACCCTGATCAATGTCCATGATATTGTATGGCTCTTGGCTGCATAAACACTGTTGTTGACGGCTTGTATGTAAATTGACTACACATTGAAGGCCCATTTGCAGAATGGCCATTACCACAGTCGTTGAAACCCTGAAAAGAAGGTGGGGCTATGGCATACGGTACTTATACTGGTCACATACCTTAGCCAGCACAACTCACCAGAGACGGCCAAGAAGACATCGGAAGAAGATCTGGAGTACAGCAGCCACTTTGATAGGAATATCTGGATTCAGTGGAGTTCAACAGGAGCATTGACTTGTTTTTTTCAGTAAGTTCTACTTGTTGTGACCACCATTTAAGACATTGTGAAGCAAACACATTAAGACAACCTCAAATTGAGCCACTGTTGGCTTCTGCAATCATAAGTGCTTCTCTTTGGGGTTGTCTTGGTAGTGACTTTGGCCTCAATAACTGCAAGTATCTCAAGTTTTGAAAAATACCATGAAGTTTTCACTCTACCTGGTCATTCACATTACCCTGGCACAAGCACTGACTTGACTTTTAAATGCAGTAAGTGCTACTTGTTGGGGTAGTGTTGATGTCTTTGTCTGCATGCACTTTGAAATTACGTTTTGGAAAAGTTTGTTTAAACACCAGTTTCAGAGAGTCATTCTTATTTCCCTAACATGAGCATTGACTTGTCAATGAAATTCAGTAAGTGCTTTTTGTTGGGGCAGTTCCATATGACAAAAGCCTCCATTGGTAATGCAAAAGAAAAAGTCCTTGCTCCGAGATTACTTCAAATGGAACCACTTGTGCTTCTTCATGCTCATAAGTGCTCCTCTTTGGGGTTTTCTTGTCAGCAACTTGTTCACGAATAGGAACTGTACGGCCGATATCAGGACTCCTGTGCCAAATGTAAGTCAAAAGTAGAGCTCAACCACAGCCATGATCTGTCTGCATTTTATAGAAAGTGCTTCATAGTTGGGGTGTTGTTCTGGCTTCACTATTTAGCATTGCACAATAGAATATATCAGCTTGTTTTCTCAGTAATATCACTCTGTCTCTAGACACTGACTCTTGGGCAGTGATAGTGGCTTTAAAATTGAAATACAAGAATTGTTTCTTTTTAAGTAATTAACTTGACTGAACTTTTACCCTGATCAATGTCCATGATATTGTATGGCTCTTGGCTGCATAAACACTGTTGTTGACGGCTTGTATGTAAATTGACTACACATTGAAGGCCCATTTGCAGAATGGCCATTACCACAGTCGTTGAAACCCTGAAAAGAAGGTGGGGCTATGGCATACGGTACTTATACTGGTCACATACCTTAGCCAGCACAACTCACCAGAGACGGCCAAGAAGACATCGGAAGAAGATCTGGAGTACAGCAGCCACTTTGATAGGAATATCTGGATTCAGTGGAGTTCAACAGGAGCATTGACTTTTTTTTTTCAGTAAGTTCTACTTGTTGTGACCACCATTTAAGACATTGTGAAGCAAACACATTAAGACAACCTCAAATTGAGCCACTGTTGGCTTCTGCAATCATAAGTGCTTCTCTTTGGGGTTGTCTTGGTTGTGACTTTGGCCTCAATAACTGCAAGTATCTCAAGTTTTGAAAAATACCATGAAGTTTTCACTCTACCTGGTCATTCACATTACCCTGGCACAAGCACTGACTTGACTTTTAAATGCAGTAAGTGCTACTTGTTGGGGTAGTGTTGATGTCTTTGTCTGCATGCACTTTGAAATTACGTTTTGGAAAAGTTTGTTGAAACACCAGTTTCAGAGAGTCATTCTTATTTCCCTAACATGAGCATTGACTTGTCAATGAAATTCAGTAAGTGCTTTTTGTTGGGGCAGTTCCATATGACAAAAGCCTCCATTGGTAATGCAAAAGAAAAAGTCTTTGCTCCGAGATTACTTCAAATGGAACCACTTGTGCTTCTTCATGCTCATAAGTGCTCCTCTTTGGGGTTTTCTTGTCAGCAACTTGTTCACGAATAGGAACTGTACGGCCAATATCAGGACTCCTGTGCCAAATGTAAGTCAAAAGTAGAGCTCAACCACAGCCTTGATCTGTCTGCATTTTATAGAAAGTGCTTCATAGTTGGGGTGTTGTTCTGGCTTCACTATTTAGCATTGCACAATAGAATATATCAGCTTGTTTTCTCAGTAATATCACTCTGTCTCTAGACACTGACTCTTGGGCAGTGATAGTGGCTTTAAAATTGAAATACAAGAATTGTTTCTTTTTAAGTAATTAACTTGACTGAACTTTTACCCTGATCAATGTCCATGATATTGTATGGCTCTTGGCTGCATAAACACTGTTGTTGACGGCTTGTATGTAAATTGACTACACATTGAAGGCCCATTTGCAGAATGGCCATTACCACAGTCGTTGAAACCCTGAAAAGAAGGTGGGGCTATGGCATACGGTACTTATACTGGTCACATACCTTAGCCAGCACAACTCACCAGAGACGGCCAAGAAGACATCGGAAGAAGATCTGGAGTACAGCAGCCACTTTGATAGGAATATCTGGATTCAGTGGAGTTCAACAGGAGCATTGACTTGTTTTTTTCAGTAAGTTCTACTTGTTGTGACCACCATTTAAGACATTGTGAAGCAAACACATTAAGACAACCTCAAATTGAGCCACTGTTGGCTTCTGCAATCATAAGTGCTTCTCTTTGGGGTTGTCTTGGTTGTGACTTTGGCCTCAATAACTGCAAGTATCTCAAGTTTTGAAAAATACCATGAAGTTTTCACTCTACCTGGTCATTCACATTACCCTGGCACAAGCACTGACTTGACTTTTAAATGCAGTAAGTGCTACTTGTTGGGGTAGTGTTGATGTCTTTGTCTGCATGCACTTTGAAATTACGTTTTGGAAAAGTTTGTTTAAACACCAGTTTCAGAGAGTCATTCTTATTTCCCTAACATGAGCATTGACTTGTCAATGAAATTCAGTAAGTGCTTTTTGTTGGGGCAGTTCCATATGACAAAAGCCTCCATTGGTAATGCAAAAGAAAAAGTCCTTGCTCCGAGATTACTTCAAATGGAACCACTTGTGCTTCTTCATGCTCATAAGTGCTCCTCTTTGGGGTTTTCTTGTCAGCAACTTGTTCACGAATAGGAACTGTACGGCCAATATCAGGACTCCTGTGCCAAATGTAAGTCAAAAGTAGAGCTCAACCACAGCCTTGATCTGTCTGCATTTTATAGAAAGTGCTTCATAGTTGGGGTGTTGTTCTGGCTTCACTATTTAGCATTGCACAATAGAATATATCAGCTTGTTTTCTCAGTAATATCACTCTGTCTCTAGACACTGACTCTTGGGCAGTGATAGTGGCTTTAAAATTGAAATACAAGAATTGTTTCTTTTTAAGTAATTAACTTGACTGAACTTTTACCCTGATCAATGTCCATGATATTGTATGGCTCTTGGCTGCATAAACACTGTTGTTGACGGCTTGTATGTAAATTGACTACACATTGAAGGCCCATTTGCAGAATGGCCATTACCACAGTCGTTGAAACCCTGAAAAGAAGGTGGGGCTATGGCATACGGTACTTATACTGGTCACATACCTTAGCCAGCACAACTCACCAGAGACGGCCAAGAAGACATCGGAAGAAGATCTGGAGTACAGCAGCCACTTTGATAGGAATATCTGGATTCAGTGGAGTTCAACAGGAGCATTGACTTGTTTTTTTCAGTAAGTTCTACTTGTTGTGACCACCATTTAAGACATTGTGAAGCAAACACATTAAGACAACCTCAAATTGAGCCACTGTTGGCTTCTGCAATCATAAGTGCTTCTCTTTGGGGTTGTCTTGGTTGTGACTTTGGCCTCAATAACTGCAAGTATCTCAAGTTTTGAAAAATACCATGAAGTTTTCACTCTACCTGGTCATTCACATTACCCTGGCACAAGCACTGACTTGACTTTTGAATGCAGTAAGTGCTACTTGTTGGGGTAGTGTTGATGTCTTTGTCTGCATGCACTTTGAAATTACGTTTTGGAAAAGTTTGTTGAAACACCAGTTTCAGAGAGTCATTCTTATTTCCCTAACATGAGCATTGACTTGTCAATGAAATTCAGTAAGTGCTTTTTGTTGGGGCAGTTCCATATGACAAAAGCCTCCATTGGTAATGCAAAAGAAAAAGTCTTTGCTCCGAGATAACTTCAAATGGAACCACTTGTGCTTCTTCATGCTCATAAGTGCTCCTCTTTGGGGTTTTCTTGTCAGCAACTTGTTCACGAATAGGAACTGTACGGCCAATATCAGGACTCCTGTGCCAAATGTAAGTCAAAAGTAGAGCTCAACCACAGCCTTGATCTGTCTGCATTTTATAGAAAGTGCTTCATAGTTGGGGTGTTGTTCTGGCTTCACTATTTAGCATTGCACAATAGAATATATCAGCTTGTTTTCTCAGTAATATCACTCTGTCTCTAGACACAGACTCTTGGGCAGTGATAGTGGCTTTAAAATTGAAATACAAGAATTGTTTCTTTTTAAGTAATTAACTTGACTGAACTTTTACCCTGATCAATGTCCATGATATTGTATGGCTCTTGGCTGCATAAACACTGTTGTTGACGGCTTGTATGTAAATTGACTACACATTGAAGGCCCATTTGCAGAATGGCCATTACCACAGTCGTTGAAACCCTGAAAAGAAGGTGGGGCTATGGCATACGGTACTTATACTGGTCACATACCTTAGCCAGCACAACTCACCAGAGACGGCCAAGAAGACATCGGAAGAAGATCTGGAGTACAGCAGCCACTTTGATAGGAATATCTGGATTCAGTGGAGTTCAACAGGAGCATTGACTTGTTTTTTCAGTAAGTTCTACTTGTTGTGACCACCATTTAAGACATTGTGAAGCAAACACATTAAGACGACCTCAAATTGAGCCACTGTTGGCTTCTGCAATCATAAGTGCTTCTCTTTGGGGTTGTCTTGGTTGTGACTTTGGCCTCAATAACTGCAAGTATCTCAAGTTTTGAAAAATACCATGAAGTTTTCACTCTACCTGGTCATTCACATTACCCTGGCACAAGCACTGACTTGACTTTTAAATGCAGTAAGTGCTACTTGTTGGGGTAGTGTTGATGTCTTTGTCTGCATGCACTTTGAAATTACGTTTTGGAAAAGTTTGTTTAAACACCAGTTTCAGAGAGTCATTCTTATTTCCCTAACATGAGCATTGACTTGTCAATGAAATTCAGTAAGTGCTTTTTGTTGGGGCAGTTCCATATGACAAAAGCCTCCATTGGTAATGCAAAAGAAAAAGTCTTTGCTCCAAGATTACTTCAAATGGAACCACTTGTGCTTCTTCATGCTCATAAGTGCTCCTCTTTGGGGTTTTCTTGTCAGCAACTTGTTCACGAATAGGAACTGTACGGCCAATATCAGGACTCCTGTGCCAAATGTAAGTCAAAAGTAGAGCTCAACCACAGCCTTGATCTGTCTGCATTTTATAGAAAGTGCTTCATAGTTGGGGTGTTGTTCTGGCTTCACTATTTAGCATTGCACAATAGAATATATCAGCTTGTTTTCTCAGTAATATCACTCTGTCTCTAGACACTGACTCTTGGGCAGTGATAGTGGCTTTAAAATTGAAATACAAGAATTGTTTCTTTTTAAGTAATTAACTTGACTGAACTTTTACCCTGATCAATGTCCATGATATTGTATGGCTCTTGGCTGCATAAACACTGTTGTTGACGGCTTGTATGTAAATTGACTACACATTGAAGGCCCATTTGCAGAATGGCCATTACCACAGTCGTTGAAACCCTGAAAAGAAGGTGGGGCTATGGCATACGGTACTTATACTGGTCACATACCTTAGCCAGCACAACTCACCAGAGACGGCCAAGAAGACATCGGAAGAAGATCTGGAGTACAGCATCCACTTTGATAGGAATATCTGGATTCAGTGGAGTTCAACAGGAGCATTGACTTGTTTTTTTTCAGTAAGTTCTACTTGTTGTGACCACCATTTAATACATTGTGAAGCAAACACATTAAGACGACCTCAAATTGAGCCACTGTTGGCTTCTGCAATCATAAGTGCTTCTCTTTGGGGTTGTCTTGGTTGTGACTTTGGCCTCAATAACTGCAAGTATCTCAAGTTTTGAAAAATACCATGAAGTTTTCACTCTACCTGGTCATTCACATTACCCTGGCACAAGCACTGACTTGACTTTTGAATGCAGTAAGTGCTACTTGTTGGGGTAGTGTTGATGTCTTTGTCTGCATGCACTTTGAAATTACGTTTTGGAAAAGTTTGTTGAAACACCAGTTTCAGAGAGTCATTCTTATTTCCCTAACATGAGCATTGACTTGTCAATGAAATTCAGTAAGTGCTTTTTGTTGGGGCAGTTCCATATGACAAAAGCCTCCATTGGTAATGCAAAAGAAAAAGTCTTTGCTCCGAGATTACTTCAAATGGAACCACTTGTGCTTCTTCATGCTCATAAGTGCTCCTCTTTGGGGTTTTCTTGTCAGCAACTTGTTCACGAATAGGAACTGTACGGCCAATATCAGGACTCCTGTGCCAAATGTAAGTCAAAAGTAGAGCTCAACCACAGCCTTGATCTGTCTGCATTTTATAGAAAGTGCTTCATAGTTGGGGTGTTGTTCTGGCTTCACTATTTAGCATTGCACAATAGAATATATCAGCTTGTTTTCTCAGTAATATCACTCTGTCTCTAGACACTGACTCTTGGGCAGTGATAGTGGCTTTAAAATTGAAATACAAGAATTGTTTCTTTTTAAGTAATTAACTTGACTGAACTTTTACCCTGATCAATGTCCATGATATTGTATGGCTCTTGGCTGCATAAACACTGTTGTTGACGGCTTGTATGTAAATTGACTACACATTGAAGGCCCATTTGCAGAATGGCCATTACCACAGTCGTTGAAACCCTGAAAAGAAGGTGGGGCTATGGCATACAGTACTTATACTGGTCACATACCGTAGCCAGCACAACTCACCAGACACGGCCAAGAAGACATCGGAAGAAGATCTGGAGTACAGCAGCCACTTTGATAGGAATATCTGGATTCAGTGGAGTTCAACAGGAGCATTGACTTGTTTTTTCAGTAAGTTCTACTTGTTGTGACCACCATTTAAGACATTGTGAAGCAAACACATTAAGACGACCTCAAATTGAGCCACTGTTGGCTTCTGCAATCATAAGTGCTTCTCTTTGGGGTTGTCTTGGTTGTGACTTTGGCCTCAATAACTGCAAGTATCTCAAGTTTTGAAAAATACCATGAAGTTTTCACTCTACCTGGTCATTCACATTACCCTGGCACAAGCACTGACTTGACTTTTGAATGCAGTAAGTGCTACTTGTTGGGGTAGTGTTGATGTCTTTGTCTGCATGCACTTTGAAATTACGTTCTGGAAAAGTTTGTTTAAACACCAGTTTCAGAGAGTCATTCTTATTTCCCTAACATGAGCATTGACTTGTCAATGAAATTCAGTAAGTGCTTTTTGTTGGGGGGCAGTTCCATATGACAAAAGCCTCCATTGGTAATGCAAAAGAAAAAGTCCTTGCTCCAAGATTACTTCAAATGGAACCACTTGTGCTTCTTCATGCTCATAAGTGCTCCTCTTTGGGGTTTTCTTGTCAGCAACTTGTTCACGAATAGGAACTGTACGGCCAATATCAGGACTCCTGTGCCAAATGTAAGTCAAAAGTAGAGCTCAACCACAGCCATGATCTGTCTGCATTTTATAGAAAGTGCTTCATAGTTGGGGTGTTGTTCTGGCTTCACTATTTAGCATTGCACAATAGAATATATCAGCTTGTTTTCTCAGTAATATCACTCTGTCTCTAGACACTGACTCTTGGGCAGTGATGCTGGCTTTAAAATCGAAATACAAGAATTGTTTCTTTTTCAGTAATAAACTAAACTGAACTTTTACTTTGATCAATGTCCATGATATTGTATGGCTCTTGGCTGCATAAACACTGTTGTTGACGGCTTGTATGTAAATTGACTACACATTGAAGGCCCATTTGCAGAATGGCCATTACCACAGTCGTTGAAACCCTGAAAAGAAGGTGGGGCTATGGCATACAGTACTTATACTGGTCACATACCTTAGCCAGCACAACTCACCAGAGACGGCCAAGAAGACATCGGAAGAAGATCTGGAGTACAGCAGCCACTTTGATAGGAATATCTGGATTCAGTGGAGTTCAACAGGAGCATTGACTTGTTTTTTTCAGTAAGTTCTACTTGTTGTGACCACCATTTAAGACATTGTGAAGCAAACACATTAAGACGACCTCAACTTGAGCCACTGTTGGCTTCTGCAATCATAAGTGCTTCTCTTTGGGGTTGTCTTGGTTGTGACTTTGGCCTCAATAACTGCAAGTATCTCAAGTTTTGAAAAATACCATGAAGTTTTCACTCTACCTGGTCATTCACATTACCCTGGCACAAGCACTGACTTGACTTTTGAATGCAGTAAGTGCTACTTGTTGGGGTAGTGTTGATGTCTTTGTCTGCATGCACTTTGAAATTACGTTTTGGAAAAGTTTGTTGAAACACCAGTTTCAGAGAGTCATTCTTATTTCCCTAACATGAGCATTGACTTGTCAATGAAATTCAGTAAGTGCTTTTTGTTGGGGCAGTTCCATATGACAAAAGCCTCCATTGGTAATGCAAAAGAAAAAGTCTTTGCTCCGAGATTACTTCAAATGGAACCACTTGTGCTTCTTCATGCTCATAAGTGCTCCTCTTTGGGGTTTTCTTGTCAGCAACTTGTTCACGAATAGGAACTGTACGGCCAATATCAGGACTCCTGTGCCAAATGTAAGTCAAAAGTAGAGCTCAACCACAGCCTTGATCTGTCTGCATTTTATAGAAAGTGCTTCATAGTTGGGGTGTTGTTCTGGCTTCACTATTTAGCATTGCACAATAGAATATATCAGCTTGTTTTCTCAGTAATATCACTCTGTCTCTAGACACTGACTCTTGGGCAGTGATAGTGGCTTTAAAATTGAAATACAAGAATTGTTTCTTTTTAAGTAATTAACTTGACTGAACTTTTACCCTGATCAATGTCCATGATATTGTATGGCTCTTGGCTGCATAAACACTGTTGTTGACGGCTTGTATGTAAATTGACTACACATTGAAGGCCCATTTGCAGAATGGCCATTACCACAGTCGTTGAAACCCTGAAAAGAAGGTGGGGCTATGGCATACGGTACTTATACTGGTCACATACCTTAGCCAGCACAACTCACCAGAGACGGCCAAGAAGACATCGGAAGAAGATCTGGAGTACAGCAGCCACTTTGATAGGAATATCTGGATTCAGTGGAGTTCAACAGGAGCATTGACTTGTTTTTTTCAGTAAGTTCTACTTGTTGTGACCACCATTTAAGACATTGTGAAGCAAACACATTAAGACAACCTCAAATTGAGCCACTGTTGGCTTCTGCAATCATAAGTGCTTCTCTTTGGGGTTGTCTTGGTAGTGACTTTGGCCTCAATAACTGCAAGTATCTCAAGTTTTGAAAAATACCATGAAGTTTTCACTCTACCTGGTCATTCACATTACCCTGGCACAAGCACTGACTTGACTTTTGAATGCAGTAAGTGCTACTTGTTGGGGTAGTGTTGATGTCTTTGTCTGCATGCACTTTGAAATTACGTTTTGGAAAAGTTTGTTTAAACACCAGTTTCAGAGAGTCATTCTTATTTCCCTAACATGAGCATTGACTTGTCAATGAGATTCAGTAAGTGCTTTTTGTTGGGGCAGTTCCATATGACAAAAGCCTCCATTGGTAATGCAAAAGAAAAAGTCTTTGCTCCGAGATTACTTCAAATGGAACCACTTGTGCTTCTTCATGCTCATAAGTGCTCCTCTTTGGGGTTTTCTTGTCAGCAACTTGTTCACGAATAGGAACTGTACGGCCAATATCAGGACTCCTGTGCCAAATGTAAGTCAAAAGTAGAGCTCAACCACAGCCTTGATCTGTCTGCATTTTATAGAAAGTGCTTCATAGTTGGGGTGTTGTTCTGGCTTCACTATTTAGCATTGCACAATAGAATATATCAGCTTGTTTTCTCAGTAATATCACTCTGTCTCTAGACACTGACTCTTGGGCAGTGATAGTGGCTTTAAAATTGAAATACAAGAATTGTTTCTTTTTAAGTAATTAACTTGACTGAACTTTTACCCTGATCAATGTCCATGATATTGTATGGCTCTTGGCTGCATAAACACTGTTGTTGACGGCTTGTATGTAAATTGACTACACATTGAAGGCCCATTTGCAGAATGGCCATTACCACAGTCGTTGAAACCCTGAAAAGAAGGTGGGGCTATGGCATACAGTACTTATACTGGTCACATACCGTAGCCAGCACAACTCACCAGAGACGGCCAAGAAGACATCGGAAGAAGATCTGGAGTACAGCAGCCACTTTGATAGGAATATCTGGATTCAGTGGAGTTCAACAGGAGCATTGACTTGTTTTTTCAGTAAGTTCTACTTGTTGTGACCACCATTTAAGACATTGTGAAGCAAACGCATTAAGACGACCTCAAATTGAGCCACTGTTGGCTTCTGCAATCATAAGTGCTTCTCTTTGGGGTTGTCTTGGTTGTGACTTTGGCCTCAATAACTGCAAGTATCTCAAGTTTTGAAAAATACCATGAAGTTTTCACTCTACCTGGTCATTCACATTACCCTGGCACAAGCACTGACTTGACTTTTAAATGCAGTAAGTGCTACTTGTTGGGGTAGTGTTGATGTCTTTGTCTGCATGCACTTTGAAATTACGTTTTGGAAAAGTTTGTTTAAACACCAGTTTCAGAGAGTCATTCTTATTTCCCTAACATGAGCATTGACTTGTCAATGAAATTCAGTAAGTGCTTTTTGTTGGGGCAGTTCCATATGACAAAAGCCTCCATTGGTAATGCAAAAGAAAAAGTCTTTGCTCCAAGATTACTTCAAATGGAACCACTTGTGCTTCTTCATGCTCATAAGTGCTCCTCTTTGGGGTTTTCTTGTCAGCAACTTGTTCACGAATAGGAACTGTACGGCCAATATCAGGACTCCTGTGCCAAATGTAAGTCAAAAGTAGAGCTCAACCACAGCCTTGATCTGTCTGCATTTTATAGAAAGTGCTTCATAGTTGGGGTGTTGTTCTGGCTTCACTATTTAGCATTGCACAATAGAATATATCAGCTTGTTTTCTCAGTAATATCACTCTGTCTCTAGACACTGACTCTTGGGCAGTGATAGTGGCTTTAAAATTGAAATACAAGAATTGTTTCTTTTTAAGTAATTAACTTGACTGAACTTTTACCCTGATCAATGTCCATGATATTGTATGGCTCTTGGCTGCATAAACACTGTTGTTGACGGCTTGTATGTAAATTGACTACACATTGAAGGCCCATTTGCAGAATGGCCATTACCACAGTCGTTGAAACCCTGAAAAGAAGGTGGGGCTATGGCATACGGTACTTATACTGGTCACATACCTTAGCCAGCACAACTCACCAGAGACGGCCAAGAAGACATCGGAAGAAGATCTGGAGTACAGCAGCCACTTTGATAGGAATATCTGGATTCAGTGGAGTTCAACAGGAGCATTGACTTGTTTTTTTCAGTAAGTTCTACTTGTTGTGACCACCATTTAAGACATTGTGAAGCAAACACATTAAGACAACCTCAAATTGAGCCACTGTTGGCTTCTGCAATCATAAGTGCTTCTCTTTGGGGTTGTCTTGGTTGTGACTTTGGCCTCAATAACTGCAAGTATCTCAAGTTTTGAAAAATACCATGAAGTTTTCACTCTACCTGGTCATTCACATTACCCTGGCACAAGCACTGACTTGACTTTTAAATGCAGTAAGTGCTACTTGTTGGGGTAGTGTTGATGTCTTTGTCTGCATGCACTTTGAAATTACGTTTTGGAAAAGTTTGTTTAAACACCAGTTTCAGAGAGTCATTCTTATTTCCCTAACATGAGCATTGACTTGTCAATGAAATTCAGTAAGTGCTTTTTGTTGGGGCAGTTCCATATGACAAAAGCCTCCATTGGTAATGCAAAAGAAAAAGTCCTTGCTCCGAGATTACTTCAAATGGAACCACTTGTGCTTCTTCATGCTCATAAGTGCTCCTCTTTGGGGTTTTCTTGTCAGCAACTTGTTCACGAATAGGAACTGTACGGCCAATATCAGGACTCCTGTGCCAAATGTAAGTCAAAAGTAGAGCTCAACCACAGCCTTGATCTGTCTGCATTTTATAGAAAGTGCTTCATAGTTGGGGTGTTGTTCTGGCTTCACTATTTAGCATTGCACAATAGAATATATCAGCTTGTTTTCTCAGTAATATCACTCTGTCTCTAGACACTGACTCTTGGGCAGTGATAGTGGCTTTAAAATTGAAATACAAGAATTGTTTCTTTTTAAGTAATTAACTTGACTGAACTTTTACCCTGATCAATGTCCATGATATTGTATGGCTCTTGGCTGCATAAACACTGTTGTTGACGGCTTGTATGTAAATTGACTACACATTGAAGGCCCATTTGCAGAATGGCCATTACCACAGTCGTTGAAACCCTGAAAAGAAGGTGGGGCTATGGCATACGGTACTTATACTGGTCACATACCTTAGCCAGCACAACTCACCAGAGACGGCCAAGAAGACATCGGAAGAAGATCTGGAGTACAGCAGCCACTTTGATAGGAATATCTGGATTCAGTGGAGTTCAACAGGAGCATTGACTTGTTTTTTCAGTAAGTTCTACTTGTTGTGACCACCATTTAAGACATTGTGAAGCAAACACATTAAGACGACCTCAAATTGAGCCACTGTTGGCTTCTGCAATCATAAGTGCTTCTCTTTGGGGTTGTCTTGGTTGTGACTTTGGCCTCAATAACTGCAAGTATCTCAAGTTTTGAAAAATACCATGAAGTTTTCACTCTACCTGGTCATTCACATTACCCTGGCACAAGCACTGACTTGACTTTTAAATGCAGTAAGTGCTACTTGTTGGGGTAGTGTTGATGTCTTTGTCTGCATGCACTTTGAAATTACGTTTTGGAAAAGTTTGTTGAAACACCAGTTTCAGAGAGTCATTCTTATTTCCCTAACATGAGCATTGACTTGTCAATGAAATTCAGTAAGTGCTTTTTGTTGGGGGGCAGTTCCATATGACAAAAGCCTCCATTGGTAATGCAAAAGAAAAAGTCTTTGCTCCGAGATTACTTCAAATGGAACCACTTGTGCTTCTTCATGCTCATAAGTGCTCCTCTTTGGGGTTTTCTTGTCAGCAACTTGTTCACGAATAGGAACTGTACGGCCAATATCAGGACTCCTGTGCCAAATGTAAGTCAAAAGTAGAGCTCAACCACAGCCTTGATCTGTCTGCATTTTATAGAAAGTGCTTCATAGTTGGGGTGTTGTTCTGGCTTCACTATTTAGCATTGCACAATAGAATATATCAGCTTGTTTTCTCAGTAATATCACTCTGTCTCTAGACACTGACTCTTGGGCAGTGATAGTGGCTTTAAAATTGAAATACAAGAATTGTTTCTTTTTAAGTAATTAACTTGACTGAACTTTTACCCTGATCAATGTCCATGATATTGTATGGCTCTTGGCTGCATAAACACTGTTGTTGACGGCTTGTATGTAAATTGACTACACATTGAAGGCCCATTTGCAGAATGGCCATTACCACAGTCGTTGAAACCCTGAAAAGAAGGTGGGGCTATGGCATACGGTACTTATACTGGTCACATACCTTAGCCAGCACAACTCACCAGAGACGGCCAAGAAGACATCGGAAGAAGATCTGGAGTACAGCAGCCACTTTGATAGGAATATCTGGATTCAGTGGAGTTCAACAGGAGCATTGACTTGTTTTTTTCAGTAAGTTCTACTTGTTGTGACCACCATTTAAGACATTGTGAAGCAAACACATTAAGACAACCTCAAATTGAGCCACTGTTGGCTTCTGCAATCATAAGTGCTTCTCTTTGGGGTTGTCTTGGTAGTGACTTTGGCCTCAATAACTGCAAGTATCTCAAGTTTTGAAAAATACCATGAAGTTTTCACTCTACCTGGTCATTCACATTACCCTGGCACAAGCACTGACTTGACTTTTAAATGCAGTAAGTGCTACTTGTTGGGGTAGTGTTGATGTCTTTGTCTGCATGCACTTTGAAATTACGTTTTGGAAAAGTTTGTTTAAACACCAGTTTCAGAGAGTCATTCTTATTTCCCTAACATGAGCATTGACTTGTCAATGAAATTCAGTAAGTGCTTTTTGTTGGGGCAGTTCCATATGACAAAAGCCTCCATTGGTAATGCAAAAGAAAAAGTCTTTGCTCCGAGATTACTTCAAATGGAACCACTTGTGCTTCTTCATGCTCATAAGTGCTCCTCTTTGGGGTTTTCTTGTCAGCAACTTGTTCACGAATAGGAACTGTACGGCCAATATCAGGACTCCTGTGCCAAATGTAAGTCAAAAGTAGAGCTCAACCACAGCCTTGATCTGTCTGCATTTTATAGAAAGTGCTTCATAGTTGGGGTGTTGTTCTGGCTTCACTATTTAGCATTGCACAATAGAATATATCAGCTTGTTTTCTCAGTAATATCACTCTGTCTCTAGACACTGACTCTTGGGCAGTGATAGTGGCTTTAAAATTGAAATACAAGAATTGTTTCTTTTTAAGTAATTAACTTGACTGAACTTTTACCCTGATCAATGTCCATGATATTGTATGGCTCTTGGCTGCATAAACACTGTTGTTGACGGCTTGTATGTAAATTGACTACACATTGAAGGCCCATTTGCAGAATGGCCATTACCACAGTCGTTGAAACCCTGAAAAGAAGGTGGGGCTATGGCATACGGTACTTATACTGGTCACATACCTTAGCCAGCACAACTCACCAGAGACGGCCAAGAAGACATCGGAAGAAGATCTGGAGTACAGCAGCCACTTTGATAGGAATATCTGGATTCAGTGGAGTTCAACAGGAGCATTGACTTGTTTTTTTCAGTAAGTTCTACTTGTTGTGACCACCATTTAAGACATTGTGAAGCAAACACATTAAGACAACCTCAAATTGAGCCACTGTTGGCTTCTGCAATCATAAGTGCTTCTCTTTGGGGTTGTCTTGGTAGTGACTTTGGCCTCAATAACTGCAAGTATCTCAAGTTTTGAAAAATACCATGAAGTTTTCACTCTACCTGGTCATTCACATTACCCTGGCACAAGCACTGACTTGACTTTTAAATGCAGTAAGTGCTACTTGTTGGGGTAGTGTTGATGTCTTTGTCTGCATGCACTTTGAAATTACGTTTTGGAAAAGTTTGTTTAAACACCAGTTTCAGAGAGTCATTCTTATTTCCCTAACATGAGCATTGACTTGTCAATGAAATTCAGTAAGTGCTTTTTGTTGGGGCAGTTCCATATGACAAAAGCCTCCATTGGTAATGCAAAAGAAAAAGTCCTTGCTCCGAGATTACTTCAAATGGAACCACTTGTGCTTCTTCATGCTCATAAGTGCTCCTCTTTGGGGTTTTCTTGTCAGCAACTTGTTCACGAATAGGAACTGTACGGCCAATATCAGGACTCCTGTGCCAAATGTAAGTCAAAAGTAGAGCTCAACCACAGCCTTGATCTGTCTGCATTTTATAGAAAGTGCTTCATAGTTGGGGTGTTGTTCTGGCTTCACTATTTAGCATTGCACAATAGAATATATCAGCTTGTTTTCTCAGTAATATCACTCTGTCTCTAGACACTGACTCTTGGGCAGTGATAGTGGCTTTAAAATTGAAATACAAGAATTGTTTCTTTTTAAGTAATTAACTTGACTGAACTTTTACCCTGATCAATGTCCATGATATTGTATGGCTCTTGGCTGCATAAACACTGTTGTTGACGGCTTGTATGTAAATTGACTACACATTGAAGGCCCATTTGCAGAATGGCCATTACCACAGTCGTTGAAACCCTGAAAAGAAGGTGGGGCTATGGCATACGGTACTTATACTGGTCACATACCTTAGCCAGCACAACTCACCAGAGACGGCCAAGAAGACATCGGAAGAAGATCTGGAGTACAGCAGCCACTTTGATAGGAATATCTGGATTCAGTGGAGTTCAACAGGAGCATTGACTTGTTTTTTTCAGTAAGTTCTACTTGTTGTGACCACCATTTAAGACATTGTGAAGCAAACACATTAAGACAACCTCAAATTGAGCCACTGTTGGCTTCTGCAATCATAAGTGCTTCTCTTTGGGGTTGTCTTGGTTGTGACTTTGGCCTCAATAACTGCAAGTATCTCAAGTTTTGAAAAATACCATGAAGTTTTCACTCTACCTGGTCATTCACATTACCCTGGCACAAGCACTGACTTGACTTTTGAATGCAGTAAGTGCTACTTGTTGGGGTAGTGTTGATGTCTTTGTCTGCATGCACTTTGAAATTACGTTTTGGAAAAGTTTGTTTAAACACCAGTTTCAGAGAGTCATTCTTATTTCCCTAACATGAGCATTGACTTGTCAATGAGATTCAGTAAGTGCTTTTTGTTGGGGCAGTTCCATATGACAAAAGCCTCCATTGGTAATGCAAAAGAAAAAGTCTTTGCTCCGAGATTACTTCAAATGGAACCACTTGTGCTTCTTCATGCTCATAAGTGCTCCTCTTTGGGGTTTTCTTGTCAGCAACTTGTTCACGAATAGGAACTGTACGGCCAATATCAGGACTCCTGTGCCAAATGTAAGTCAAAAGTAGAGCTCAACCACAGCCTTGATCTGTCTGCATTTTATAGAAAGTGCTTCATAGTTGGGGTGTTGTTCTGGCTTCACTATTTAGCATTGCACAATAGAATATATCAGCTTGTTTTCTCAGTAATATCACTCTGTCTCTAGACACTGACTCTTGGGCAGTGATAGTGGCTTTAAAATTGAAATACAAGAATTGTTTCTTTTTAAGTAATTAACTTGACTGAACTTTTACCCTGATCAATGTCCATGATATTGTATGGCTCTTGGCTGCATAAACACTGTTGTTGACGGCTTGTATGTAAATTGACTACACATTGAAGGCCCATTTGCAGAATGGCCATTACCACAGTCGTTGAAACCCTGAAAAGAAGGTGGGGCTATGGCATACAGTACTTATACTGGTCACATACCGTAGCCAGCACAACTCACCAGAGACGGCCAAGAAGACATCGGAAGAAGATCTGGAGTACAGCAGCCACTTTGATAGGAATATCTGGATTCAGTGGAGTTCAACAGGAGCATTGACTTGTTTTTTCAGTAAGTTCTACTTGTTGTGACCACCATTTAAGACATTGTGAAGCAAACGCATTAAGACGACCTCAAATTGAGCCACTGTTGGCTTCTGCAATCATAAGTGCTTCTCTTTGGGGTTGTCTTGGTTGTGACTTTGGCCTCAATAACTGCAAGTATCTCAAGTTTTGAAAAATACCATGAAGTTTTCACTCTACCTGGTCATTCACATTACCCTGGCACAAGCACTGACTTGACTTTTAAATGCAGTAAGTGCTACTTGTTGGGGTAGTGTTGATGTCTTTGTCTGCATGCACTTTGAAATTACGTTTTGGAAAAGTTTGTTTAAACACCAGTTTCAGAGAGTCATTCTTATTTCCCTAACATGAGCATTGACTTGTCAATGAAATTCAGTAAGTGCTTTTTGTTGGGGCAGTTCCATATGACAAAAGCCTCCATTGGTAATGCAAAAGAAAAAGTCTTTGCTCCAAGATTACTTCAAATGGAACCACTTGTGCTTCTTCATGCTCATAAGTGCTCCTCTTTGGGGTTTTCTTGTCAGCAACTTGTTCACGAATAGGAACTGTACGGCCAATATCAGGACTCCTGTGCCAAATGTAAGTCAAAAGTAGAGCTCAACCACAGCCTTGATCTGTCTGCATTTTATAGAAAGTGCTTCATAGTTGGGGTGTTGTTCTGGCTTCACTATTTAGCATTGCACAATAGAATATATCAGCTTGTTTTCTCAGTAATATCACTCTGTCTCTAGACACTGACTCTTGGGCAGTGATAGTGGCTTTAAAATTGAAATACAAGAATTGTTTCTTTTTAAGTAATTAACTTGACTGAACTTTTACCCTGATCAATGTCCATGATATTGTATGGCTCTTGGCTGCATAAACACTGTTGTTGACGGCTTGTATGTAAATTGACTACACATTGAAGGCCCATTTGCAGAATGGCCATTACCACAGTCGTTGAAACCCTGAAAAGAAGGTGGGGCTATGGCATACGGTACTTATACTGGTCACATACCTTAGCCAGCACAACTCACCAGAGACGGCCAAGAAGACATCGGAAGAAGATCTGGAGTACAGCAGCCACTTTGATAGGAATATCTGGATTCAGTGGAGTTCAACAGGAGCATTGACTTGTTTTTTTCAGTAAGTTCTACTTGTTGTGACCACCATTTAAGACATTGTGAAGCAAACACATTAAGACAACCTCAAATTGAGCCACTGTTGGCTTCTGCAATCATAAGTGCTTCTCTTTGGGGTTGTCTTGGTTGTGACTTTGGCCTCAATAACTGCAAGTATCTCAAGTTTTGAAAAATACCATGAAGTTTTCACTCTACCTGGTCATTCACATTACCCTGGCACAAGCACTGACTTGACTTTTAAATGCAGTAAGTGCTACTTGTTGGGGTAGTGTTGATGTCTTTGTCTGCATGCACTTTGAAATTACGTTTTGGAAAAGTTTGTTTAAACACCAGTTTCAGAGAGTCATTCTTATTTCCCTAACATGAGCATTGACTTGTCAATGAAATTCAGTAAGTGCTTTTTGTTGGGGCAGTTCCATATGACAAAAGCCTCCATTGGTAATGCAAAAGAAAAAGTCCTTGCTCCGAGATTACTTCAAATGGAACCACTTGTGCTTCTTCATGCTCATAAGTGCTCCTCTTTGGGGTTTTCTTGTCAGCAACTTGTTCACGAATAGGAACTGTACGGCCAATATCAGGACTCCTGTGCCAAATGTAAGTCAAAAGTAGAGCTCAACCACAGCCTTGATCTGTCTGCATTTTATAGAAAGTGCTTCATAGTTGGGGTGTTGTTCTGGCTTCACTATTTAGCATTGCACAATAGAATATATCAGCTTGTTTTCTCAGTAATATCACTCTGTCTCTAGACACTGACTCTTGGGCAGTGATAGTGGCTTTAAAATTGAAATACAAGAATTGTTTCTTTTTAAGTAATTAACTTGACTGAACTTTTACCCTGATCAATGTCCATGATATTGTATGGCTCTTGGCTGCATAAACACTGTTGTTGACGGCTTGTATGTAAATTGACTACACATTGAAGGCCCATTTGCAGAATGGCCATTACCACAGTCGTTGAAACCCTGAAAAGAAGGTGGGGCTATGGCATACGGTACTTATACTGGTCACATACCTTAGCCAGCACAACTCACCAGAGACGGCCAAGAAGACATCGGAAGAAGATCTGGAGTACAGCAGCCACTTTGATAGGAATATCTGGATTCAGTGGAGTTCAACAGGAGCATTGACTTGTTTTTTCAGTAAGTTCTACTTGTTGTGACCACCATTTAAGACATTGTGAAGCAAACACATTAAGACGACCTCAAATTGAGCCACTGTTGGCTTCTGCAATCATAAGTGCTTCTCTTTGGGGTTGTCTTGGTTGTGACTTTGGCCTCAATAACTGCAAGTATCTCAAGTTTTGAAAAATACCATGAAGTTTTCACTCTACCTGGTCATTCACATTACCCTGGCACAAGCACTGACTTGACTTTTAAATGCAGTAAGTGCTACTTGTTGGGGTAGTGTTGATGTCTTTGTCTGCATGCACTTTGAAATTACGTTTTGGAAAAGTTTGTTTAAACACCAGTTTCAGAGAGTCATTCTTATTTCCCTAACATGAGCATTGACTTGTCAATGAAATTCAGTAAGTGCTTTTTGTTGGGGCAGTTCCATATGACAAAAGCCTCCATTGGTAATGCAAAAGAAAAAGTCTTTGCTCCGAGATTACTTCAAATGGAACCACTTGTGCTTCTTCATGCTCATAAGTGCTCCTCTTTGGGGTTTTCTTGTCAGCAACTTGTTCACGAATAGGAACTGTACGGCCAATATCAGGACTCCTGTGCCAAATGTAAGTCAAAAGTAGAGCTCAACCACAGCCTTGATCTGTCTGCATTTTATAGAAAGTGCTTCATAGTTGGGGTGTTGTTCTGGCTTCACTATTTAGCATTGCACAATAGAATATATCAGCTTGTTTTCTCAGTAATATCACTCTGTCTCTAGACACTGACTCTTGGGCAGTGATAGTGGCTTTAAAATTGAAATACAAGAATTGTTTCTTTTTAAGTAATTAACTTGACTGAACTTTTACCCTGATCAATGTCCATGATATTGTATGGCTCTTGGCTGCATAAACACTGTTGTTGACGGCTTGTATGTAAATTGACTACACATTGAAGGCCCATTTGCAGAATGGCCATTACCACAGTCGTTGAAACCCTGAAAAGAAGGTGGGGCTATGGCATACGGTACTTATACTGGTCACATACCTTAGCCAGCACAACTCACCAGAGACGGCCAAGAAGACATCGGAAGAAGATCTGGAGTACAGCAGCCACTTTGATAGGAATATCTGGATTCAGTGGAGTTCAACAGGAGCATTGACTTGTTTTTTTCAGTAAGTTCTACTTGTTGTGACCACCATTTAAGACATTGTGAAGCAAACACATTAAGACAACCTCAAATTGAGCCACTGTTGGCTTCTGCAATCATAAGTGCTTCTCTTTGGGGTTGTCTTGGTAGTGACTTTGGCCTCAATAACTGCAAGTATCTCAAGTTTTGAAAAATACCATGAAGTTTTCACTCTACCTGGTCATTCACATTACCCTGGCACAAGCACTGACTTGACTTTTAAATGCAGTAAGTGCTACTTGTTGGGGTAGTGTTGATGTCTTTGTCTGCATGCACTTTGAAATTACGTTTTGGAAAAGTTTGTTTAAACACCAGTTTCAGAGAGTCATTCTTATTTCCCTAACATGAGCATTGACTTGTCAATGAAATTCAGTAAGTGCTTTTTGTTGGGGCAGTTCCATATGACAAAAGCCTCCACTGGTAATGCAAAAGAAAAAGTCTTTGCTCCAAGATTACTTCAAATGGAACCACTTGTGCTTCTTCATGCTCATAAGTGCTCCTCTTTGGGGTTTTCTTGTCAGCAACTTGTTCACGAATAGGAACTGTACGGCCAATATCAGGACTCCTGTGCCAAATGTAAGTCAAAAGTAGAGCTCAACCACAGCCTTGATCTGTCTGCATTTTATAGAAAGTGCTTCATAGTTGGGGTGTTGTTCTGGCTTCACTATTTAGCATTGCACAATAGAATATATCAGCTTGTTTTCTCAGTAATATCACTCTGTCTCTAGACACTGACTCTTGGGCAGTGATAGTGGCTTTAAAATTGAAATACAAGAATTGTTTCTTTTTAAGTAATTAACTTGACTGAACTTTTACTTTGATCAATGTCCATGATATTGTATGGCTCTTGGCTCCATAAACACTGTTGTTGACGGCTTGTATGTAAATTGACTACACATTGAAGGCCCATTTGCAGAATGGCCATTACCACAGTCGTTGAAACCCTGAAAAGAAGGTGGGGCTATGGCATACAGTACTTATACTGGTCACATACCTTAGCCAGCACAACTCACCAGAGACGGCCAAGAAGACATCGGAAGAAGATCTGGAGTACAGCAGCCACTTTGATAGGAATATCTGGATTCAGTGGAGTTCAACAGGAGCATTGACTTGTTTTTTTCAGTAAGTTCTACTTGTTGTGACCACCATTTAAGACATTGTGAAGCAAACACATTAAGACGACCTCAAATTGAGCCACTGTTGGCTTCTGCAATCATAAGTGCTTCTCTTTGGGGTTGTCTTGGTTGTGACTTTGGCCTCAATAACTGCAAGTATCTCAAGTTTTGAAAAATACCATGAAGTTTTCACTCTACCTGGTCATTCACATTACCCTGGCACAAGCACTGACTTGACTTTTGAATGCAGTAAGTGCTACTTGTTGGGGTAGTGTTGATGTCTTTGTCTGCATGCACTTTGAAATTACGTTCTGGAAAAGTTTGTTTAAACACCAGTTTCAGAGAGTCATTCTTATTTCCCTAACATGAGCATTGACTTGTCAATGAAATTCAGTAAGTGCTTTTTGTTGGGGCAGTTCCATATGACAAAAGCCTCCATTGGTAATGCAAAAGAAAAAGTCCTTGCTCCAAGATTACTTCAAATGGAACCACTTGTGCTTCTTCATGCTCATAAGTGCTCCTCTTTGGGGTTTTCTTGTCAGCAACTTGTTCACGAATAGGAACTGTACGGCCAATATCAGGACTCCTGTGCCAAATGTAAGTCAAAAGTAGAGCTCAACCACAGCCTTGATCTGTCTGCATTTTATAGAAAGTGCTTCATAGTTGGGGTGTTGTTCTGGCTTCACTATTTAGCATTGCACAATAGAATATATCAGCTTGTTTTCTCAGTAATATCACTCTGTCTCTAGACACTGACTCTTGGGCAGTGATAGTGGCTTTAAAATTGAAATACAAGAATTGTTTCTTTTTAAGTAATTAACTTGACTGAACTTTTACCCTGATCAATGTCCATGATATTGTATGGCTCTTGGCTGCATAAACACTGTTGTTGACGGCTTGTATGTAAATTGACTACACATTGAAGGCCCATTTGCAGAATGGCCATTACCACAGTCGTTGAAACCCTGAAAAGAAGGTCGGGCTATGGCATACAGTACTTATACTGGTCACATACCTTAGCCAGCACAACTCACCAGAGACGGCCAAGAAGACATCGGAAGAAGATCTGGAGTACAGCAGCCACTTTGATAGGAATATCTGGATTCAGTGGAGTTCAACAGGAGCATTGACTTGTTTTTTCAGTAAGTTCTACTTGTTGTGACCACCATTTAAGACATTGTGAAGCAAACACATTAAGACGACCTCAAATTGAGCCACTGTTGGCTTCTGCAATCATAAGTGCTTCTCTTTGGGGTTGTCTTGGTTGTGACTTTGGCCTCAATAACTGCAAGTATCTCAAGTTTTGAAAAATACCATGAAGTTTTCACTCTACCTGGTCATTCACATTACCCTGGCACAAGCACTGACTTGACTTTTAAATGCAGTAAGTGCTACTTGTTGGGGTAGTGTTGATGTCTTTGTCTGCATGCACTTTGAAATTACGTTTTGGAAAAGTTTGTTTAAACACCAGTTTCAGAGAGTCATTCTTATTTCCCTAACATGAGCATTGACTTGTCAATGAAATTCAGTAAGTGCTTTTTGTTGGGGGGCAGTTCCATATGACAAAAGCCTCCATTGGTAATGCAAAAGAAAAAGTCTTTGCTCCAAGATTACTTCAAATGGAACCACTTGTGCTTCTTCATGCTCATAAGTGCTCCTCTTTGGGGTTTTCTTGTCAGCAACTTGTTCACGAATAGGAACTGTACGGCCAATATCAGGACTCCTGTGCCAAATGTAAGTCAAAAGTAGAGCTCAACCACAGCCTTGATCTGTCTGCATTTTATAGAAAGTGCTTCATAGTTGGGGTGTTGTTCTGGCTTCACTATTTAGCATTGCACAATAGAATATATCAGCTTGTTTTCTCAGTAATATCACTCTGTCTCTAGACACTGACTCTTGGGCAGTGATAGTGGCTTTAAAATTGAAATACAAGAATTGTTTCTTTTTAAGTAATTAACTTGACTGAACTTTTACCCTGATCAATGTCCATGATATTGTATGGCTCTTGGCTGCATAAACACTGTTGTTGACGGCTTGTATGTAAATTGACTACACATTGAAGGCCCATTTGCAGAATGGCCATTACCACAGTCGTTGAAACCCTGAAAAGAAGGTGGGGCTATGGCATACGGTACTTATACTGGTCACATACCTTAGCCAGCACAACTCACCAGAGACGGCCAAGAAGACATCGGAAGAAGATCTGGAGTACAGCAGCCACTTTGATAGGAATATCTGGATTCAGTGGAGTTCAACAGGAGCATTGACTTGTTTTTTTCAGTAAGTTCTACTTGTTGTGACCACCATTTAAGACATTGTGAAGCAAACACATTAAGACAACCTCAAATTGAGCCACTGTTGGCTTCTGCAATCATAAGTGCTTCTCTTTGGGGTTGTCTTGGTTGTGACTTTGGCCTCAATAACTGCAAGTATCTCAAGTTTTGAAAAATACCATGAAGTTTTCACTCTACCTGGTCATTCACATTACCCTGGCACAAGCACTGACTTGACTTTTAAATGCAGTAAGTGCTACTTGTTGGGGTAGTGTTGATGTCTTTGTCTGCATGCACTTTGAAATTACGTTTTGGAAAAGTTTGTTTAAACACCAGTTTCAGAGAGTCATTCTTATTTCCCTAACATGAGCATTGACTTGTCAATGAAATTCAGTAAGTGCTTTTTGTTGGGGCAGTTCCATATGACAAAAGCCTCCATTGGTAATGCAAAAGAAAAAGTCCTTGCTCCGAGATTACTTCAAATGGAACCACTTGTGCTTCTTCATGCTCATAAGTGCTCCTCTTTGGGGTTTTCTTGTCAGCAACTTGTTCACGAATAGGAACTGTACGGCCAATATCAGGACTCCTGTGCCAAATGTAAGTCAAAAGTAGAGCTCAACCACAGCCTTGATCTGTCTGCATTTTATAGAAAGTGCTTCATAGTTGGGGTGTTGTTCTGGCTTCACTATTTAGCATTGCACAATAGAATATATCAGCTTGTTTTCTCAGTAATATCACTCTGTCTCTAGACACTGACTCTTGGGCAGTGATAGTGGCTTTAAAATTGAAATACAAGAATTGTTTCTTTTTAAGTAATTAACTTGACTGAACTTTTACCCTGATCAATGTCCATGATATTGTATGGCTCTTGGCTGCATAAACACTGTTGTTGACGGCTTGTATGTAAATTGACTACACATTGAAGGCCCATTTGCAGAATGGCCATTACCACAGTCGTTGAAACCCTGAAAAGAAGGTGGGGCTATGGCATACGGTACTTATACTGGTCACATACCTTAGCCAGCACAACTCACCAGAGACGGCCAAGAAGACATCGGAAGAAGATCTGGAGTACAGCAGCCACTTTGATAGGAATATCTGGATTCAGTGGAGTTCAACAGGAGCATTGACTTGTTTTTTCAGTAAGTTCTACTTGTTGTGACCACCATTTAATACATTGTGAAGCAAACACATTAAGACGACCTCAACTTGAGCCACTGTTGGCTTCTGCAATCATAAGTGCTTCTCTTTGGGGTTGTCTTGGTTGTGACTTTGGCCTCAATAACTGCAAGTATCTCAAGTTTTGAAAAATACCATGAAGTTTTCACTCTACCTGGTCATTCACATTACCCTGGCACAAGCACTGACTTGACTTTTAAATGCAGTAAGTGCTACTTGTTGGGGTAGTGTTGATGTCTTTGTCTGCATGCACTTTGAAATTACGTTTTGGAAAAGTTTGTTTAAACACCAGTTTCAGAGAGTCATTCTTATTTCCCTAACATGAGCATTGACTTGTCAATGAAATTCAGTAAGTGCTTTTTGTTGGGGCAGTTCCATATGACAAAAGCCTCCATTGGTAATGCAAAAGAAAAAGTCTTTGCTCCAAGATTACTTCAAATGGAACCACTTGTGCTTCTTCATGCTCATAAGTGCTCCTCTTTGGGGTTTTCTTGTCAGCAACTTGTTCACGAATAGGAACTGTACGGCCAATATCAGGACTCCTGTGCCAAATGTAAGTCAAAAGTAGAGCTCAACCACAGCCTTGATCTGTCTGCATTTTATAGAAAGTGCTTCATAGTTGGGGTGTTGTTCTGGCTTCACTATTTAGCATTGCACAATAGAATATATCAGCTTGTTTTCTCAGTAATATCACTCTGTCTCTAGACACTGACTCTTGGGCAGTGATAGTGGCTTTAAAATTGAAATACAAGAATTGTTTCTTTTTAAGTAATTAACTTGACTGAACTTTTACCCTGATCAATGTCCATGATATTGTATGGCTCTTGGCTGCATAAACACTGTTGTTGACGGCTTGTATGTAAATTGACTACACATTGAAGGCCCATTTTCAGAATGGCCATTACCACAGTCGTTGAAACCCTGAAAAGAAGGTGGGGCTATGGCATACAGTACTTATAATGGTCACATACCTTAGCCAGCACAACTCACCAGAGACGGCCAAGAAGACATCGGAAGAAGATCTGGAGTACAGCAGCCACTTTGATAGGAATATCTGGATTCAGTGGAGTTCAACAGGAGCATTGACTTGTTTTTTCAGTAAGTTCTACTTGTTGTGACCACCATTTAAGACATTGTGAAGCAAACGCATTAAGACGACCTCAAATTGAGCCACTGTTGGCTTCTGCAATCATAAGTGCTTCTCTTTGGGGTTGTCTTGGTTGTGACTTTGGCCTCAATAACTGCAAGTATCTCAAGTTTTGAAAAATACCATGAAGTTTTCACTCTACCTGGTCATTCACATTACCCTGGCACAAGCACTGACTTGACTTTTAAATGCAGTAAGTGCTACTTGTTGGGGTAGTGTTGATGTCTTTGTCTGCATGCACTTTGAAATTACGTTTTGGAAAAGTTTGTTTAAACACCAGTTTCAGAGAGTCATTCTTATTTCCCTAACATGAGCATTGACTTGTCAATGAAATTCAGTAAGTGCTTTTTGTTGGGGCAGTTCCATATGACAAAAGCCTCCATTGGTAATGCAAAAGAAAAAGTCTTTGCTCCGAGATTACTTCAAATGGAACCACTTGTGCTTCTTCATGCTCATAAGTGCTCCTCTTTGGGGTTTTCTTGTCAGCAACTTGTTCACGAATAGGAACTGTACGGCCAATATCAGGACTCCTGTGCCAAATGTAAGTCAAAAGTAGAGCTCAACCACAGCCTTGATCTGTCTGCATTTTATAGAAAGTGCTTCATAGTTGGGGTGTTGTTCTGGCTTCACTATTTAGCATTGCACAATAGAATATATCAGCTTGTTTTCTCAGTAATATCACTCTGTCTCTAGACACTGACTCTTGGGCAGTGATAGTGGCTTTAAAATTGAAATACAAGAATTGTTTCTTTTTAAGTAATTAACTTGACTGAACTTTTACCCTGATCAATGTCCATGATATTGTATGGCTCTTGGCTGCATAAACACTGTTGTTGACGGCTTGTATGTAAATTGACTACACATTGAAGGCCCATTTGCAGAATGGCCATTACCACAGTCGTTGAAACCCTGAAAAGAAGGTGGGGCTATGGCATACGGTACTTATACTGGTCACATACCTTAGCCAGCACAACTCACCAGAGACGGCCAAGAAGACATCGGAAGAAGATCTGGAGTACAGCAGCCACTTTGATAGGAATATCTGGATTCAGTGGAGTTCAACAGGAGCATTGACTTGTTTTTTTCAGTAAGTTCTACTTGTTGTGACCACCATTTAAGACATTGTGAAGCAAACACATTAAGACAACCTCAAATTGAGCCACTGTTGGCTTCTGCAATCATAAGTGCTTCTCTTTGGGGTTGTCTTGGTAGTGACTTTGGCCTCAATAACTGCAAGTATCTCAAGTTTTGAAAAATACCATGAAGTTTTCACTCTACCTGGTCATTCACATTACCCTGGCACAAGCACTGACTTGACTTTTAAATGCAGTAAGTGCTACTTGTTGGGGTAGTGTTGATGTCTTTGTCTGCATGCACTTTGAAATTACGTTTTGGAAAAGTTTGTTTAAACACCAGTTTCAGAGAGTCATTCTTATTTCCCTAACATGAGCATTGACTTGTCAATGAAATTCAGTAAGTGCTTTTTGTTGGGGCAGTTCCATATGACAAAAGCCTCCATTGGTAATGCAAAAGAAAAAGTCTTTGCTCCGAGATTACTTCAAATGGAACCACTTGTGCTTCTTCATGCTCATAAGTGCTCCTCTTTGGGGTTTTCTTGTCAGCAACTTGTTCACGAATAGGAACTGTACGGCCAATATCAGGACTCCTGTGCCAAATGTAAGTCAAAAGTAGAGCTCAACCACAGCCTTGATCTGTCTGCATTTTATAGAAAGTGCTTCATAGTTGGGGTGTTGTTCTGGCTTCACTATTTAGCATTGCACAATAGAATATATCAGCTTGTTTTCTCAGTAATATCACTCTGTCTCTAGACACTGACTCTTGGGCAGTGATAGTGGCTTTAAAATTGAAATACAAGAATTGTTTCTTTTTAAGTAATTAACTTGACTGAACTTTTACCCTGATCAATGTCCATGATATTGTATGGCTCTTGGCTGCATAAACACTGTTGTTGACGGCTTGTATGTAAATTGACTACACATTGAAGGCCCATTTGCAGAATGGCCATTACCACAGTCGTTGAAACCCTGAAAAGAAGGTGGGGCTATGGCATACAGTACTTATACTGGTCACATACCTTAGCCAGCACAACTCACCAGAGACGGCCAAGAAGACATCGGAAGAAGATCTGGAGTACAGCAGCCACTTTGATAGGAATATCTGGATTCAGTGGAGTTCAACAGGAGCATTGACTTGTTTTTTCAGTAAGTTCTACTTGTTGTGACCACCATTTAAGACATTGTGAAGCAAACACATTAAGACAACCTCAAATTGAGCCACTGTTGGCTTCTGCAATCATAAGTGCTTCTCTTTGGGGTTGTCTTGGTAGTGACTTTGGCCTCAATAACTGCAAGTATCTCAAGTTTTGAAAAATACCATGAAGTTTTCACTCTACCTGGTCATTCACATTACCCTGGCACAAGCACTGACTTGACTTTTAAATGCAGTAAGTGCTACTTGTTGGGGTAGTGTTGATGTCTTTGTCTGCATGCACTTTGAAATTACGTTTTGGAAAAGTTTGTTTAAACACCAGTTTCAGAGAGTCATTCTTATTTCCCTAACATGAGCATTGACTTGTCAATGAAATTCAGTAAGTGCTTTTTGTTGGGGGGCAGTTCCATATGACAAAAGCCTCCATTGGTAATGCAAAAGAAAAAGTCTTTGCTCCAAGATTACTTCAAATGGAACCACTTGTGCTTCTTCATGCTCATAAGTGCTCCTCTTTGGGGTTTTCTTGTCAGCAACTTGTTCACGAATAGGAACTGTACGGCCAATATCAGGACTCCTGTGCCAAATGTAAGTCAAAAGTAGAGCTCAACCACAGCCTTGATCTGTCTGCATTTTATAGAAAGTGCTTCATAGTTGGGGTGTTGTTCTGGCTTCACTATTTAGCATTGCACAATAGAATATATCAGCTTGTTTTCTCAGTAATATCACTCTGTCTCTAGACACTGACTCTTGGGCAGTGATAGTGGCTTTAAAATTGAAATACAAGAATTGTTTCTTTTTAAGTAATTAACTTGACTGAACTTTTACCCTGATCAATGTCCATGATATTGTATGGCTCTTGGCTGCATAAACACTGTTGTTGACGGCTTGTATGTAAATTGACTACACATTGAAGGCCCATTTGCAGAATGGCCATTACCACAGTCGTTGAAACCCTGAAAAGAAGGTGGGGCTATGGCATACGGTACTTATACTGGTCACATACCTTAGCCAGCACAACTCACCAGAGACGGCCAAGAAGACATCGGAAGAAGATCTGGAGTACAGCAGCCACTTTGATAGGAATATCTGGATTCAGTGGAGTTCAACAGGAGCATTGACTTGTTTTTTTCAGTAAGTTCTACTTGTTGTGACCACCATTTAAGACATTGTGAAGCAAACACATTAAGACAACCTCAAATTGAGCCACTGTTGGCTTCTGCAATCATAAGTGCTTCTCTTTGGGGTTGTCTTGGTTGTGACTTTGGCCTCAATAACTGCAAGTATCTCAAGTTTTGAAAAATACCATGAAGTTTTCACTCTACCTGGTCATTCACATTACCCTGGCACAAGCACTGACTTGACTTTTAAATGCAGTAAGTGCTACTTGTTGGGGTAGTGTTGATGTCTTTGTCTGCATGCACTTTGAAATTACGTTTTGGAAAAGTTTGTTTAAACACCAGTTTCAGAGAGTCATTCTTATTTCCCTAACATGAGCATTGACTTGTCAATGAAATTCAGTAAGTGCTTTTTGTTGGGGCAGTTCCATATGACAAAAGCCTCCATTGGTAATGCAAAAGAAAAAGTCCTTGCTCCGAGATTACTTCAAATGGAACCACTTGTGCTTCTTCATGCTCATAAGTGCTCCTCTTTGGGGTTTTCTTGTCAGCAACTTGTTCACGAATAGGAACTGTACGGCCAATATCAGGACTCCTGTGCCAAATGTAAGTCAAAAGTAGAGCTCAACCACAGCCTTGATCTGTCTGCATTTTATAGAAAGTGCTTCATAGTTGGGGTGTTGTTCTGGCTTCACTATTTAGCATTGCACAATAGAATATATCAGCTTGTTTTCTCAGTAATATCACTCTGTCTCTAGACACTGACTCTTGGGCAGTGATAGTGGCTTTAAAATTGAAATACAAGAATTGTTTCTTTTTAAGTAATTAACTTGACTGAACTTTTACCCTGATCAATGTCCATGATATTGTATGGCTCTTGGCTGCATAAACACTGTTGTTGACGGCTTGTATGTAAATTGACTACACATTGAAGGCCCATTTGCAGAATGGCCATTACCACAGTCGTTGAAACCCTGAAAAGAAGGTGGGGCTATGGCATACGGTACTTATACTGGTCACATACCTTAGCCAGCACAACTCACCAGAGACGGCCAAGAAGACATCGGAAGAAGATCTGGAGTACAGCAGCCACTTTGATAGGAATATCTGGATTCAGTGGAGTTCAACAGGAGCATTGACTTGTTTTTTCAGTAAGTTCTACTTGTTGTGACCACCATTTAATACATTGTGAAGCAAACACATTAAGACGACCTCAACTTGAGCCACTGTTGGCTTCTGCAATCATAAGTGCTTCTCTTTGGGGTTGTCTTGGTTGTGACTTTGGCCTCAATAACTGCAAGTATCTCAAGTTTTGAAAAATACCATGAAGTTTTCACTCTACCTGGTCATTCACATTACCCTGGCACAAGCACTGACTTGACTTTTAAATGCAGTAAGTGCTACTTGTTGGGGTAGTGTTGATGTCTTTGTCTGCATGCACTTTGAAATTACGTTTTGGAAAAGTTTGTTTAAACACCAGTTTCAGAGAGTCATTCTTATTTCCCTAACATGAGCATTGACTTGTCAATGAAATTCAGTAAGTGCTTTTTGTTGGGGCAGTTCCATATGACAAAAGCCTCCATTGGTAATGCAAAAGAAAAAGTCTTTGCTCCAAGATTACTTCAAATGGAACCACTTGTGCTTCTTCATGCTCATAAGTGCTCCTCTTTGGGGTTTTCTTGTCAGCAACTTGTTCACGAATAGGAACTGTACGGCCAATATCAGGACTCCTGTGCCAAATGTAAGTCAAAAGTAGAGCTCAACCACAGCCTTGATCTGTCTGCATTTTATAGAAAGTGCTTCATAGTTGGGGTGTTGTTCTGGCTTCACTATTTAGCATTGCACAATAGAATATATCAGCTTGTTTTCTCAGTAATATCACTCTGTCTCTAGACACTGACTCTTGGGCAGTGATAGTGGCTTTAAAATTGAAATACAAGAATTGTTTCTTTTTAAGTAATTAACTTGACTGAACTTTTACCCTGATCAATGTCCATGATATTGTATGGCTCTTGGCTGCATAAACACTGTTGTTGACGGCTTGTATGTAAATTGACTACACATTGAAGGCCCATTTGCAGAATGGCCATTACCACAGTCGTTGAAACCCTGAAAAGAAGATGGGGCTATGGCATACAGTACTTATAATGGTCACATACCTTAGCCAGCACAACTCACCAGAGACGGCCAAGAAGACATCGGAAGAAGATCTGGAGTACAGCAGCCACTTTGATAGGAATATCTGGATTCAGTGGAGTTCAACAGGAGCATTGACTTGTTTTTTCAGTAAGTTCTACTTGTTGTGACCACCATTTAAGACATTGTGAAGCAAACACATTAAGACGACCTCAAATTGAGCCACTGTTGGCTTCTGCAATCATAAGTGCTTCTCTTTGGGGTTGTCTTGGTTGTGACTTTGGCCTCAATAACTGCAAGTATCTCAAGTTTTGAAAAATACCATGAAGTTTTCACTCTACCTGGTCATTCACATTACCCTGGCACAAGCACTGACTTGACTTTTAAATGCAGTAAGTGCTACTTGTTGGGGTAGTGTTGATGTCTTTGTCTGCATGCACTTTGAAATTACGTTTTGGAAAAGTTTGTTGAAACACCAGTTTCAGAGAGTCATTCTTATTTCCCTAACATGAGCATTGACTTGTCAATGAAATTCAGTAAGTGCTTTTTGTTGGGGCAGTTCCATATGACAAAAGCCTCCATTGGTAATGCAAAAGAAAAAGTCTTTGCTCCGAGATTACTTCAAATGGAACCACTTGTGCTTCTTCATGCTCATAAGTGCTCCTCTTTGGGGTTTTCTTGTCAGCAACTTGTTCACGAATAGGAACTGTACGGCCAATATCAGGACTCCTGTGCCAAATGTAAGTCAAAAGTAGAGCTCAACCACAGCCATGATCCGTCTGCATTTTATAGAAAGTGCTTCATAGTTGGGGTGTTGTTCTGGCTTCACTATTTAGCATTGCACAATAGAATATATCAGCTTGTTTTCTCAGTAATATCACTCTGTCTCTAGACACTGACTCTTGGGCAGTGATAGTGGCTTTAAAATTGAAATACAAGAATTGTTTCTTTTTAAGTAATTAACTTGACTGAACTTTTACCCTGATCAATGTCCATGATATTGTATGGCTCTTGGCTGCATAAACACTGTTGTTGACGGCTTGTATGTAAATTGACTACACATTGAAGGCCCATTTGCAGAATGGCCATTACCACAGTCGTTGAAACCCTGAAAAGAAGGTGGGGCTATGGCATACAGTACTTATACTGGTCACATACCTTAGCCAGCACAACTCACCAGAGACGGCCAAGAAGACATCGGAAGAAGATCTGGAGTACAGCAGCCACTTTGATAGGAATATCTGGATTCAGTGGAGTTCAACAGGAGCATTGACTTGTTTTTTTCAGTAAGTTCTACTTGTTGTGACCACCATTTAAGACATTGTGAAGCAAACACATTAAGACGACCTCAAATTGAGCCACTGTTGGCTTCTGCAATCATAAGTGCTTCTCTTTGGGGTTGTCTTGGTTGTGACTTTGGCCTCAATAACTGCAAGTATCTCAAGTTTTGAAAAATACCATGAAGTTTTCACTCTACCTGGTCATTCACATTACCCTGGCACAAGCACTGACTTGACTTTTAAATGCAGTAAGTGCTACTTGTTGGGGTAGTGTTGATGTCTTTGTCTGCATGCACTTTGAAATTACGTTTTGGAAAAGTTTGTTGAAACACCAGTTTCAGAGAGTCATTCTTATTTCCCTAACATGAGCATTGACTTGTCAATGAAATTCAGTAAGTGCTTTTTGTTGGGGCAGTTCCATATGACAAAAGCCTCCATTGGTAATGCAAAAGAAAAAGTCTTTGCTCCGAGATTACTTCAAATGGAACCACTTGTGCTTCTTCATGCTCATAAGTGCTCCTCTTTGGGGTTTTCTTGTCAGCAACTTGTTCACGAATAGGAACTGTACGGCCAATATCAGGACTCCTGTGCCAAATGTAAGTCAAAAGTAGAGCTCAACCACAGCCTTGATCTGTCTGCATTTTATAGAAAGTGCTTCATAGTTGGGGTGTTGTTCTGGCTTCACTATTTAGCATTGCACAATAGAATATATCAGCTTGTTTTCTCAGTAATATCACTCTGTCTCTAGACACTGACTCTTGGGCAGTGATAGTGGCTTTAAAATTGAAATACAAGAATTGTTTCTTTTTAAGTAATTAACTTGACTGAACTTTTACCCTGATCAATGTCCATGATATTGTATGGCTCTTGGCTGCATAAACACTGTTGTTGACGGCTTGTATGTAAATTGACTACACATTGAAGGCCCATTTGCAGAATGGCCATTACCACAGTCGTTGAAACCCTGAAAAGAAGGTGGGGCTATGGCATACGGTACTTATACTGGTCACATACCTTAGCCAGCACAACTCACCAGAGACGGCCAAGAAGACATCGGAAGAAGATCTGGAGTACAGCAGCCACTTTGATAGGAATATCTGGATTCAGTGGAGTTCAACAGGAGCATTGACTTGTTTTTTCAGTAAGTTCTACTTGTTGTGACCACCATTTAAGACATTGTGAAGCAAACACATTAAGACGACCTCAAATTGAGCCACTGTTGGCTTCTGCAATCATAAGTGCTTCTCTTTGGGGTTGTCTTGGTTGTGACTTTGGCCTCAATAACTGCAAGTATCTCAAGTTTTGAAAAATACCATGAAGTTTTCACTCTACCTGGTCATTCACATTACCCTGGCACAAGCACTGACTTGACTTTTGAATGCAGTAAGTGCTACTTGTTGGGGTAGTGTTGATGTCTTTGTCTGCATGCACTTTGAAATTACGTTTTGGAAAAGTTTGTTGAAACACCAGTTTCAGAGAGTCATTCTTATTTCCCTAACATGAGCATTGACTTGTCAATGAAATTCAGTAAGTGCTTTTTGTTGGGGCAGTTCCATATGACAAAAGCCTCCATTGGTAATGCAAAAGAAAAAGTCTTTGCTCCGAGATTACTTCAAATGGAACCACTTGTGCTTCTTCATGCTCATAAGTGCTCCTCTTTGGGGTTTTCTTGTCAGCAACTTGTTCACGAATAGGAACTGTACGGCCAATATCAGGACTCCTGTGCCAAATGTAAGTCAAAAGTAGAGCTCAACCACAGCCATGATCTGTCTGCATTTTATAGAAAGTGCTTCATAGTTGGGGTGTTGTTCTGGCTTCACTATTTAGCATTGCACAATAGAATATATCAGCTTGTTTTCTCAGTAATATCACTCTGTCTCTAGACACTGACTCTTGGGCAGTGATGCTGGCTTTAAAATCGAAATACAAGAATTGTTTCTTTTTCAGTAATAAACTAAACTGAACTTTTACTTTGATCAATGTCCATGATATTGTATGGCTCTTGGCTCCATAAACACTGTTGTTGATGGCTTGCATGTAAATTGACTACACATTGAAGGCCCATTTGCAGAATGGCCATTACCACAGTCGTTGAAACCCTGAAAAGAAGGTGGGGCTATGGCATACAGTACTTATACTGGTCACATACCGTAGCCAGCACAACTCACCAGAGACGGCCAAGAAGACATCGGAAGAAGATCTGGAGTACAGCAGCCACTTTGATAGGAATATCTGGATTCAGTGGAGTTCAACAGGAGCATTGAATTGTTTTTTTTCAGTAAGTTCTACTTGTTGTGACCACCATTTAAGACATTGTGAAGCAAACACATTAAGACGACCTCAAATTGAGCCACTGTTGGCTTCTGCAATCATAAGTGCTTCTCTTTGGGGTTGTCTTGGTTGTGACTTTGGCCTCAATAACTGCAAGTATCTCAAGTTTTGAAAAATACCATGAAGTTTTCACTCTACCTGGTCATTCACATTACCCTGGCACAAGCACTGACTTGACTTTTGAATGCAGTAAGTGCTACTTGTTGGGGTAGTGTTGATGTCTTTGTCTGCATGCACTTTGAAATTACGTTTTGGAAAAGTTTGTTGAAACACCAGTTTCAGAGAGTCATTCTTATTTCCCTAACATGAGCATTGACTTGTCAATGAAATTCAGTAAGTGCTTTTTGTTGGGGCAGTTCCATATGACAAAAGCCTCCATTGGTAATGCAAAAGAAAAAGTCTTTGCTCCGAGATTACTTCAAATGGAACCACTTGTGCTTCTTCATGCTCATAAGTGCTCCTCTTTGGGGTTTTCTTGTCAGCAACTTGTTCACGAATAGGAACTGTACGGCCAATATCAGGACTCCTGTGCCAAATGTAAGTCAAAAGTAGAGCTCAACCACAGCCTTGATCTGTCTGCATTTTATAGAAAGTGCTTCATAGTTGGGGTGTTGTTCTGGCTTCACTATTTAGCATTGCACAATAGAATATATCAGCTTGTTTTCTCAGTAATATCACTCTGTCTCTAGACACTGACTCTTGGGCAGTGATAGTGGCTTTAAAATTGAAATACAAGAATTGTTTCTTTTTAAGTAATTAACTTGACTGAACTTTTACCCTGATCAATGTCCATGATATTGTATGGCTCTTGGCTGCATAAACACTGTTGTTGACGGCTTGTATGTAAATTGACTACACATTGAAGGCCCATTTGCAGAATGGCCATTACCACAGTCGTTGAAACCCTGAAAAGAAGGTGGGGCTATGGCATACGGTACTTATACTGGTCACATACCTTAGCCAGCACAACTCACCAGAGACGGCCAAGAAGACATCGGAAGAAGATCTGGAGTACAGCAGCCACTTTGATAGGAATATCTGGATTCAGTGGAGTTCAACAGGAGCATTGACTTGTTTTTTCAGTAAGTTCTACTTGTTGTGACCACCATTTAAGACATTGTGAAGCAAACACATTAAGACGACCTCAAATTGAGCCACTGTTGGCTTCTGCAATCATAAGTGCTTCTCTTTGGGGTTGTCTTGGTTGTGACTTTGGCCTCAATAACTGCAAGTATCTCAAGTTTTGAAAAATACCATGAAGTTTTCACTCTACCTGGTCATTCACATTACCCTGGCACAAGCACTGACTTGACTTTTGAATGCAGTAAGTGCTACTTGTTGGGGTAGTGTTGATGTCTTTGTCTGCATGCACTTTGAAATTACGTTTTGGAAAAGTTTGTTGAAACACCAGTTTCAGAGAGTCATTCTTATTTCCCTAACATGAGCATTGACTTGTCAATGAAATTCAGTAAGTGCTTTTTGTTGGGGCAGTTCCATATGACAAAAGCCTCCATTGGTAATGCAAAAGAAAAAGTCTTTGCTCCGAGATTACTTCAAATGGAACCACTTGTGCTTCTTCATGCTCATAAGTGCTCCTCTTTGGGGTTTTCTTGTCAGCAACTTGTTCACGAATAGGAACTGTACGGCCAATATCAGGACTCCTGTGCCAAATGTAAGTCAAAAGTAGAGCTCAACCACAGCCATGATCTGTCTGCATTTTATAGAAAGTGCTTCATAGTTGGGGTGTTGTTCTGGCTTCACTATTTAGCATTGCACAATAGAATATATCAGCTTGTTTTCTCAGTAATATCACTCTGTCTCTAGACACTGACTCTTGGGCAGTGATGCTGGCTTTAAAATCGAAATACAAGAATTGTTTCTTTTTCAGTAATAAACTAAACTGAACTTTTACTTTGATCAATGTCCATGATATTGTATGGCTCTTGGCTCCATAAACACTGTTGTTGATGGCTTGCATGTAAATTGACTACACATTGAAGGCCCATTTGCAGAATGGCCATTACCACAGTCGTTGAAACCCTGAAAAGAAGGTGGGGCTATGGCATACAGTACTTATACTGGTCACATACCTTAGCCAGCACAACTCACCAGAGACGGCCAAGAAGACATCGGAAGAAGATCTGGAGTACAGCAGCCACTTTGATAGGAATATCTGGATTCAGTGGAGTTCAACAGGAGCATTGACTTGTTTTTTCAGTAAGTTCTACTTGTTGTGACCACCATTTAAGACATTGTGAAGCAAACACATTAAGACGACCTCAAATTGAGCCACTGTTGGCTTCTGCAATCATAAGTGCTTCTCTTTGGGGTTGTCTTGGTTGTGACTTTGGCCTCAATAACTGCAAGTATCTCAAGTTTAAAAAATACCATGAAGTTTTCACTCTACCTGGTCATTCACATTACCCTGGCACAAGCACTGACTTGACTTTTGAATGCAGTAAGTGCTACTTGTTGGGGTAGTGTTGATGTCTTTGTCTGCATGCACTTTGAAATTACGTTTTGGAAAAGTTTGTTGAAACACCAGTTTCAGAGAGTCATTCTTATTTCCCTAACATGAGCATTGACTTGTCAATGAAATTCAGTAAGTGCTTTTTGTTGGGGCAGTTCCATATGACAAAAGCCTCCATTGGTAATGCAAAAGAAAAAGTCTTTGCTCCGAGATTACTTCAAATGGAACCACTTGTGCTTCTTCATGCTCATAAGTGCTCCTCTTTGGGGTTTTCTTGTCAGCAACTTGTTCACGAATAGGAACTGTACGGCCAATATCAGGACTCCTGTGCCAAATGTAAGTCAAAAGTAGAGCTCAACCACAGCCATGATCTGTCTGCATTTTATAGAAAGTGCTTCATAGTTGGGGTGTTGTTCTGGCTTCACTATTTAGCATTGCACAATAGAATATATCAGCTTGTTTTCTCAGTAATATCACTCTGTCTCTAGACACTGACTCTTGGGCAGTGATGCTGGCTTTAAAATCGAAATACAAGAATTGTTTCTTTTTCAGTAATAAACTAAACTGAACTTTTACTTTGATCAATGTCCATGATATTGTATGGCTCTTGGCTCCATAAACACTGTTGTTGATGGCTTGCATGTAAATTGACTACACATTGAAGGCCCATTTGCAGAATGGCCATTACCACAGTCGTTGAAACCCTGAAAAGAAGGTGGGGCTATGGCATACAGTACTTATACTGGTCACATACCTTAGCCAGCACAACTCACCAGAGACGGCCAAGAAGACATCGGAAGAAGATCTGGAGTACAGCAGCCACTTTGATAGGAATATCTGGATTCAGTGGAGTTCAACAGGAGCATTGACTTGTTTTTTCAGTAAGTTCTACTTGTTGTGACCACCATTTAAGACATTGTGAAGCAAACACATTAAGACGACCTCAAATTGAGCCACTGTTGGCTTCTGCAATCATAAGTGCTTCTCTTTGGGGTTGTCTTGGTTGTGACTTTGGCCTCAATAACTGCAAGTATCTCAAGTTTAAAAAATACCATGAAGTTTTCACTCTACCTGGTCATTCACATTACCCTGGCACAAGCACTGACTTGACTTTTGAATGCAGTAAGTGCTACTTGTTGGGGTAGTGTTGATGTCTTTGTCTGCATGCACTTTGAAATTACGTTTTGGAAAAGTTTGTTGAAACACCAGTTTCAGAGAGTCATTCTTATTTCCCTAACATGAGCATTGACTTGTCAATGAAATTCAGTAAGTGCTTTTTGTTGGGGCAGTTCCATATGACAAAAGCCTCCACTGGTAATGCAAAAGAAAAAGTCTTTGCTCCGAGATTACTTCAAATGGAACCACTTGTGGTTCTTCGTGCTCATAAGTGCTCCTCTTTGGGGTTTTCTTGTCAGCAACTTGTTCACGAATAGGAACTGTACGGCCAATATCAGGACTCAAAAGTAGAGCTCAACCACAGCCTTGATCTGTCTGCATTTTATAGAAAGTGCTTCATAGTTGGGGTGTTGTTCTGGCTTCACTATTTAGCATTGCACAATAGAATATATCAGCTTGTTTTCTCAGTAATATCACTCTGTCTCTAGACACTGACTCTTGGGCAGTGATAGTGGCTTTAAAATTGAAATACAAGAATTGTTTCTTTTTAAGTAATTAACTTGACTGAACTTTTACCCTGATCAATGTCCATGATATTGTATGGCTCTTGGCTGCATAAACACTGTTGTTGACGGCTTGTATGTAAATTGACTACACATTGAAGGCCCATTTGCAGAATGGCCATTACCACAGTCGTTGAAACCCTGAAAAGAAGGTGGGGCTATGGCATACGGTACTTATACTGGTCACATACCTTAGCCAGCACAACTCACCAGAGACGGCCAAGAAGACATCGGAAGAAGATCTGGAGTACAGCAGCCACTTTGATAGGAATATCTGGATTCAGTGGAGTTCAACAGGAGCATTGACTTGTTTTTTCAGTAAGTTCTACTTGTTGTGACCACCATTTAAGACATTGTGAAGCAAACACATTAAGACGACCTCAAATTGAGCCACTGTTGGCTTCTGCAATCATAAGTGCTTCTCTTTGGGGTTGTCTTGGTTGTGACTTTGGCCTCAATAACTGCAAGTATCTCAAGTTTTGAAAAATACCATGAAGTTTTCACTCTACCTGGTCATTCACATTACCCTGGCACAAGCACTGACTTGACTTTTGAATGCAGTAAGTGCTACTTGTTGGGGTAGTGTTGATGTCTTTGTCTGCATGCACTTTGAAATTACGTTTTGGAAAAGTTTGTTGAAACACCAGTTTCAGAGAGTCATTCTTATTTCCCTAACATGAGCATTGACTTGTCAATGAAATTCAGTAAGTGCTTTTTGTTGGGGCAGTTCCATATGACAAAAGCCTCCATTGGTAATGCAAAAGAAAAAGTCTTTGCTCCGAGATTACTTCAAATGGAACCACTTGTGCTTCTTCATGCTCATAAGTGCTCCTCTTTGGGGTTTTCTTGTCAGCAACTTGTTCACGAATAGGAACTGTACGGCCAATATCAGGACTCCTGTGCCAAATGTAAGTCAAAAGTAGAGCTCAACCACAGCCATGATCTGTCTGCATTTTATAGAAAGTGCTTCATAGTTGGGGTGTTGTTCTGGCTTCACTATTTAGCATTGCACAATAGAATATATCAGCTTGTTTTCTCAGTAATATCACTCTGTCTCTAGACACTGACTCTTGGGCAGTGATGCTGGCTTTAAAATCGAAATACAAGAATTGTTTCTTTTTCAGTAATAAACTAAACTGAACTTTTACTTTGATCAATGTCCATGATATTGTATGGCTCTTGGCTCCATAAACACTGTTGTTGATGGCTTGCATGTAAATTGACTACACATTGAAGGCCCATTTGCAGAATGGCCATTACCACAGTCGTTGAAACCCTGAAAAGAAGGTGGGGCTATGGCATACGGTACTTATACTGGTCACATACCTTAGCCAGCACAACTCACCAGAGACGGCCAAGAAGACATCGGAAGAAGATCTGGAGTACAGCAGCCACTTTGATAGGAATATCTGGATTCAGTGGAGTTCAACAGGAGCATTGACTTGTTTTTTCAGTAAGTTCTACTTGTTGTGACCACCATTTAAGACATTGTGAAGCAAACACATTAAGACGACCTCAAATTGAACCACTGTTGGCTTCTGCAATCATAAGTGCTTCTCTTTGGGGTTGTCTTGGTTGTGACTTTGGCCTCAATAACTGCAAGTATCTCAAGTTTTGAAAAATACCATGAAGTTTTCACTCTACCTGGTCATTCACATTACCCTGGCACAAGAATGACTTGACTTTTGAATGCAGTAAGTGCTACTTGTTGGGGTAGTGTTGATGTCTTTGTCTGCATGCACCTTGAAATTACGTTTTGGAAAAGTTTGTTTAAACACCAGTTTCAGAGAGTCATTCTTATTTCCCTAACATGAGCATTGACTTGTCAATGAAATTCAGTAAGTGCTTTTTGTTGGGGCAGTTCCATATGACAAAAGCCTCCATTGGTAATGCAAAAGAAAAAGTCTTTGCTCCGAGATTACTTCAAATGGAACCACTTGTGCTTCTTCATGCTCATAAGTGCTCCTCTTTGGGGTTTTCTTGTCAGCAACTTGTTCACGAATAGGAACTGTACGGCCAATATCAGGACTCCTGTGCCAAATGTAAGTCAAAAGTAGAGCTCAACCACAGCCTTGATCTGTCTGCATTTTATAGAAAGTGCTTCATAGTTGGGGTGTTGTTCTGGCTTCACTATTTAGCATTGCACAATAGAATATATCAGCTTGTTTTCTCAGTAATATCACTCTGTCTCTAGACACAGACTCTTGGGCAGTGATAGTGGCTTTAAAATTGAAATACAAGAATTGTTTATTTTTAAGTAATTAACTTGACTGAACTTTTACCCTGATCAATGTCCATGATATTGTATGGCTCTTGGCTGCATAAACACTGTTGTTGACGGCTTGTATGTAAATTGACTACACATTGAAGGCCCATTTGCAGAATGGCCATTACCACAGTCGTTGAAACCCTGAAAAGAAGGTGGGGCTATGGCATACAGTACTTATACTGGTCACATACCTTAGCCAGCACAACTCACCAGAGACGGCCAAGAAGACATCGGAAGAAGATCTGGAGTACAGCAGCCACTTTGATAGGAATATCTGGATTCAGTGGAGTTCAACAGGAGCATTGACTTGTTTTTTTCAGTAAGTTCTACTTGTTGTGACCACCATTTAAGACATTGTGAAGCAAACACATTAAGACAACCTCAAATTGAGCCACTGTTGGCTTCTGCAATCATAAGTGCTTCTCTTTGGGGTTGTCTTGGTTGTGACTTTGGCCTCAATAACTGCAAGTATCTCAAGTTTTGAAAAATACCATGAAGTTTTCACTCTACCTGGTCATTCACATTACCCTGGCACAAGCACTGACTTGACTTTTAAATGCAGTAAGTGCTACTTGTTGGGGTAGTGTTGATGTCTTTGTCTGCATGCACTTTGAAATTACGTTTTGGAAAAGTTTGTTTAAACACCAGTTTCAGAGAGTCATTCTTATTTCCCTAACATGAGCATTGACTTGTCAATGAAATTCAGTAAGTGCTTTTTGTTGGGGCAGTTCCATATGACAAAAGCCTCCACTGGTAATGCAAAAGAAAAAGTCTTTGCTCCGAGATTACTTCAAATGGAACCACTTGTGCTTCTTCATGCTCATAAGTGCTCCTCTTTGGGGTTTTCTTGTCAGCAACTTGTTCACGAATAGGAACTGTACGGCCAATATCAGGACTCCTGTGCCAAATGTAAGTCAAAAGTAGAGCTCAACCACAGCCTTGATCTGTCTGCATTTTATAGAAAGTGCTTCATAGTTGGGGTGTTGTTCTGGCTTCACTATTTAGCATTGCACAATAGAATATATCAGCTTGTTTTCTCAGTAATATCACTCTGTCTCTAGACACTGACTCTTGGGCAGTGATAGTGGCTTTAAAATTGAAATACAAGAATTGTTTCTTTTTAAGTAATTAACTTGACTGAACTTTTACCCTGATCAATGTCCATGATATTGTATGGCTCTTGGCTGCATAAACACTGTTGTTGACGGCTTGTATGTAAATTGACTACACATTGAAGGCCCATTTGCAGAATGGCCATTACCACAGTCGTTGAAACCCTGAAAAGAAGGTGGGGCTATGGCATACGGTACTTATACTGGTCACATACCTTAGCCAGCACAACTCACCAGAGACGGCCAAGAAGACATCGGAAGAAGATCTGGAGTACAGCAGCCACTTTGATAGGAATATCTGGATTCAGTGGAGTTCAACAGGAGCATTGACTTGTTTTTTTCAGTAAGTTCTACTTGTTGTGACCACCATTTAAGACATTGTGAAGCAAACACATTAAGACGACCTCAAATTGAACCACTGTTGGCTTCTGCAATCATAAGTGCTTCTCTTTGGGGTTGTCTTGGTTGTGACTTTGGCCTCAATAACTGCAAGTATCTCAAGTTTTGAAAAATACCATGAAGTTTTCACTCTACCTGGTCATTCACATTACCCTGGCACAAGCACTGACTTGACTTTTAAATGCAGTAAGTGCTACTTGTTGGGGTAGTGTTGATGTCTTTGTCTGCATGCACCTTGAAATTACGTTTTGGAAAAGTTTGTTTAAACACCAGTTTCAGAGAGTCATTCTTATTTCCCTAACATGAGCATTGACTTGTCAATGAAATTCAGTAAGTGCTTTTTGTTGGGGCAGTTCCATATGACAAAAGCCTCCATTGGTAATGCAAAAGAAAAAGTCTTTGCTCCGAGATTACTTCAAATGGAACCACTTGTGCTTCTTCATGCTCATAAGTGCTCCTCTTTGGGGTTTTCTTGTCAGCAACTTGTTCACGAATAGGAACTGTACGGCCAATATCAGGACTCCTGTGCCAAATGTAAGTCAAAAGTAGAGCTCAACCACAGCCTTGATCTGTCTGCATTTTATAGAAAGTGCTTCATAGTTGGGGTGTTGTTCTGGCTTCACTATTTAGCATTGCACAATAGAATATATCAGCTTGTTTTCTCAGTAATATCACTCTGTCTCTAGACACTGACTCTTGGGCAGTGATAGTGGCTTTAAAATTGAAATACAAGAATTGTTTATTTTTAAGTAATTAACTTGACTGAACTTTTACCCTGATCAATGTCCATGATATTGTATGGCTCTTGGCTGCATAAACACTGTTGTTGACGGCTTGTATGTAAATTGACTACACATTGAAGGCCCATTTGCAGAATGGCCATTACCACAGTCGTTGAAACCCTGAAAAGAAGGTGGGGCTATGGCATACAGTACTTATACTGGTCACATACCTTAGCCAGCACAACTCACCAGAGACGGCCAAGAAGACATCGGAAGAAGATCTGGAGTACAGCAGCCACTTTGATAGGAATATCTGGATTCAGTGGAGTTCAACAGGAGCATTGACTTGTTTTTTTCAGTAAGTTCTACTTGTTGTGACCACCATTTAAGACATTGTGAAGCAAACACATTAAGACAACCTCAAATTGAGCCACTGTTGGCTTCTGCAATCATAAGTGCTTCTCTTTGGGGTTGTCTTGGTTGTGACTTTGGCCTCAATAACTGCCAGTATCTCAAGTTTTGAAAAATACCATGAAGTTTTCACTCTACCTGGTCATTCACATTACCCTGGCACAAGCACTGACTTGACTTTTGAATGCAGTAAGTGCTACTTGTTGGGGTAGTGTTGATGTCTTTGTCTGCATGCACCTTGAAATTATGTTTTGGAAAAGTTTGTTTAAACACCAGTTTCAGAGAGTCATTCTTATTTCCCTAACATGAGCATTGACTTGTCAATGAAATTCAGTAAGTGCTTTTTGTTGGGGGGCAGTTCCATATGACAAAAGCCTCCATTGGTAATGCAAAAGAAAAAGTCTTTGCTCCGAGATTACTTCAAATGGAACCACTTGTGCTTCTTCGTGCTCATAAGTGCTCCTCTTTGGGGTTTTCTTGTCAGCAACTTGTTCACGAATAGGAACTGTACGGCCAATATCAGGACTCCTGTGCCAAATGTAAGTCAAAAGTAGAGCTCAACCACAGCCTTGATCTGTCTGCATTTTATAGAAAGTGCTTCATAGTTGGGGTGTTGTTCTGGCTTCACTATTTAGCATTGCACAATAGAATATATCAGCTTGTTTTCTCAGTAATATCACTCTGTCTCTAGACACTGACTCTTGGGCAGTGATAGTGGCTTTAAAATTGAAATACAAGAATTGTTTCTTTTTAAGTAATTAACTTGACTGAACTTTTACCCTGATCAATGTCCATGATATTGTATGGCTCTTGGCTGCATAAACACTGTTGTTGACGGCTTGTATGTAAATTGACTACACATTGAAGGCCCATTTGCAGAATGGCCATTACCACAGTCGTTGAAACCCTGAAAAGAAGGTGGGGCTATGGCATACAGTACTTATACTGGTCACATACCTTAGCCAGCACAACTCACCAGAGACGGCCAAGAAGACATCGGAAGAAGATCTGGAGTACAGCAGCCACTTTGATAGGAATATCTGGATTCAGTGGAGTTCAACAGGAGCATTGACTTGTTTTTTTCAGTAAGTTCTACTTGTTGTGACCACCATTTAAGACATTGTGAAGCAAACACATTAAGACAACCTCAAATTGAGCCACTGTTGGCTTCTGCAATCATAAGTGCTTCTCTTTGGGGTTGTCTTGGTTGTGACTTTGGCCTCAATAACTGCAAGTATCTCAAGTTTTGAAAAATACCATGAAGTTTTCACTCTACCTGGTCATTCACATTACCCTGGCACAAGCACTGACTTGACTTTTAAATGCAGTAAGTGCTACTTGTTGGGGTAGTGTTGATGTCTTTGTCTGCATGCACTTTGAAATTACGTTTTGGAAAAGTTTGTTTAAACACCAGTTTCAGAGAGTCATTCTTATTTCCCTAACATGAGCATTGACTTGTCAATGAAATTCAGTAAGTGCTTTTTGTTGGGGCAGTTCCATATGACAAAAGCCTCCATTGGTAATGCAAAAGAAAAAGTCTTTGCTCCAAGATTACTTCAAATGGAACCACTTGTGCTTCTTCATGCTCATAAGTGCTCCTCTTTGGGGTTTTCTTGTCAGCAACTTGTTCACGAATAGGAACTGTACGGCCAATATCAGGACTCCTGTGCCAAATGTAAGTCAAAAGTAGAGCTCAACCACAGCCTTGATCTGTCTGCATTTTATAGAAAGTGCTTCATAGTTGGGGTGTTGTTCTGGCTTCACTATTTAGCATTGCACAATAGAATATATCAGCTTGTTTTCTCAGTAATATCACTCTGTCTCTAGACACTGACTCTTGGGCAGTGATAGTGGCTTTAAAATTGAAATACAAGAATTGTTTCTTTTTAAGTAATTAACTTGACTGAACTTTTACCCTGATCAATGTCCATGATATTGTATGGCTCTTGGCTGCATAAACACTGTTGTTGACGGCTTGTATGTAAATTGACTACACATTGAAGGCCCATTTGCAGAATGGCCATTACCACAGTCGTTGAAACCCTGAAAAGAAGGTGGGGCTATGGCATACAGTACTTATACTGGTCACATACCTTAGCCAGCACAACTCACCAGAGACGGCCAAGAAGACATCGGAAGAAGATCTGGAGTACAGCAGCCACTTTGATAGGAATATCTGGATTCAGTGGAGTTCAACAGGAGCATTGACTTGTTTTTTTCAGTAAGTTCTACTTGTTGTGACCACCATTTAAGACATTGTGAAGCAAACACATTAAGACGACCTCAAATTGAACCACCGTTGGCTTCTGCAATCATAAGTGCTTCTCTTTGGGGTTGTCTTGGTTGTGACTTTGGCCTCAATAACTGCCAGTATCTCAAGTTTTGAAAAATACCATGAAGTTTTCACTCTACCTGGTCATTCACATTACCCTGGCACAAGCACTGACTTGACTTTTGAATGCAGTAAGTGCTACTTGTTGGGGTAGTGTTGATGTCTTTGTCTGCATGCACCTTGAAATTATGTTTTGGAAAAGTTTGTTTAAACACCAGTTTCAGAGAGTCATTCTTATTTCCCTAACATGAGCATTGACTTGTCAATGAAATTCAGTAAGTGCTTTTTGTTGGGGGGCAGTTCCATATGACAAAAGCCTCCATTGGTAATGCAAAAGAAAAAGTCTTTGCTCCGAGATTACTTCAAATGGAACCACTTGTGCTTCTTCGTGCTCATAAGTGCTCCTCTTTGGGGTTTTCTTGTCAGCAACTTGTTCACGAATAGGAACTGTACGGCCAATATCAGGACTCCTGTGCCAAATGTAAGTCAAAAGTAGAGCTCAACCACAGCCTTGATCTGTCTGCATTTTATAGAAAGTGCTTCATAGTTGGGGTGTTGTTCTGGCTTCACTATTTAGCATTGCACAATAGAATATATCAGCTTGTTTTATCAGTAATATCACTCTGTCTCTAGACACTGACTCTTGGGCAGTGATAGTGGCTTTAAAATTGAAATACAAGAATTGTTTCTTTTTAAGTAATTAACTTGACTGAACTTTTACCCTGATCAATGTCCATGATATTGTATGGCTCTTGGCTGCATAAACACTGTTGTTGACGGCTTGTATGTAAATTGACTACACATTGAAGGCCCATTTTCAGAATGGCCATTACCACAGTCGTTGAAACCCTGAAAAGAAGGTGGGGCTATGGCATACAGTACTTATACTGGTCACATACCTTAGCCAGCACAACTCACCAGAGACGGCCAAGAAGACATCGGAAGAAGATCTGGAGTACAGCAGCCACTTTGATAGGAATATCTGGATTCAGTGGAGTTCAACAGGAGCATTGACTTGTTTTTTCAGTAAGTTCTACTTGTTGTGACCACCATTTAAGACATTGTGAAGCAAACACATTAAGACAACCTCAAATTGAGCCACTGTTGGCTTCTGCAATCATAAGTGCTTCTCTTTGGGGTTGTCTTGGTTGTGACTTTGGCCTCAATAACTGCAAGTATCTCAAGTTTTGAAAAATACCATGAAGTTTTCACTCTACCTGGTCATTCACATTACCCTGGCACAAGCACTGACTTGACTTTTAAATGCAGTAAGTGCTACTTGTTGGGGTAGTGTTGATGTCTTTGTCTGCATGCACTTTGAAATTACGTTTTGGAAAAGTTTGTTTAAACACCAGTTTCAGAGAGTCATTCTTATTTCCCTAACATGAGCATTGACTTGTCAATGAAATTCAGTAAGTGCTTTTTGTTGGGGCAGTTCCATATGACAAAAGCCTCCACTGGTAATGCAAAAGAAAAAGTCTTTGCTCCGAGATTACTTCAAATGGAACCACTTGTGCTTCTTCATGCTCATAAGTGCTCCTCTTTGGGGTTTTCTTGTCAGCAACTTGTTCACGAATAGGAACTGTACGGCCAATATCAGGACTCCTGTGCCAAATGTAAGTCAAAAGTAGAGCTCAACCACAGCCTTGATCTGTCTGCATTTTATAGAAAGTGCTTCATAGTTGGGGTGTTGTTCTGGCTTCACTATTTAGCATTGCACAATAGAATATATCAGCTTGTTTTCTCAGTAATATCACTCTGTCTCTAGACACAGACTCTTGGGCAGTGATAGTGGCTTTAAAATTGAAATACAAGAATTGTTTATTTTTAAGTAATTAACTTGACTGAACTTTTACCCTGATCAATGTCCATGATATTGTATGGCTCTTGGCTGCATAAACACTGTTGTTGACGGCTTGTATGTAAATTGACTACACATTGAAGGCCCATTTGCAGAATGGCCATTACCACAGTCGTTGAAACCCTGAAAAGAAGGTGGGGCTATGGCATACAGTACTTATACTGGTCACATACCTTAGCCAGCACAACTCACCAGAGACGGCCAAGAAGACATCGGAAGAAGATCTGGAGTACAGCAGCCACTTTGATAGGAATATCTGGATTCAGTGGAGTTCAACAGGAGCATTGACTTGTTTTTTTCAGTAAGTTCTACTTGTTGTGACCACCATTTAAGACATTGTGAAGCAAACACATTAAGACAACCTCAAATTGAGCCACTGTTGGCTTCTGCAATCATAAGTGCTTCTCTTTGGGGTTGTCTTGGTTGTGACTTTGGCCTCAATAACTGCAAGTATCTCAAGTTTTGAAAAATACCATGAAGTTTTCACTCTACCTGGTCATTCACATTACCCTGGCACAAGCACTGACTTGACTTTTAAATGCAGTAAGTGCTACTTGTTGGGGTAGTGTTGATGTCTTTGTCTGCATGCACTTTGAAATTACGTTTTGGAAAAGTTTGTTTAAACACCAGTTTCAGAGAGTCATTCTTATTTCCCTAACATGAGCATTGACTTGTCAATGAAATTCAGTAAGTGCTTTTTGTTGGGGGGCAGTTCCATATGACAAAAGCCTCCATTGGTAATGCAAAAGAAAAAGTCTTTGCTCCGAGATTACTTCAAATGGAACCACTTGTGCTTCTTCGTGCTCATAAGTGCTCCTCTTTGGGGTTTTCTTGTCAGCAACTTGTTCACGAATAGGAACTGTACGGCCAATATCAGGACTCCTGTGCCAAATGTAAGTCAAAAGTAGAGCTCAACCACAGCCTTGATCTGTCTGCATTTTATAGAAAGTGCTTCATAGTTGGGGTGTTGTTCTGGCTTCACTATTTAGCATTGCACAATAGAATATATCAGCTTGTTTTCTCAGTAATATCACTCTGTCTCTAGACACTGACTCTTGGGCAGTGATAGTGGCTTTAAAATTGAAATACAAGAATTGTTTCTTTTTAAGTAATTAACTTGACTGAACTTTTACCCTGATCAATGTCCATGATATTGTATGGCTCTTGGCTGCATAAACACTGTTGTTGACGGCTTGTATGTAAATTGACTACACATTGAAGGCCCATTTGCAGAATGGCCATTACCACAGTCGTTGAAACCCTGAAAAGAAGGTGGGGCTATGGCATACGGTACTTATACTGGTCACATACCTTAGCCAGCACAACTCACCAGAGACGGCCAAGAAGACATCGGAAGAAGATCTGGAGTACAGCAGCCACTTTGATAGGAATATCTGGATTCAGTGGAGTTCAACAGTAGCATTGACTTGTTTTTTTCAGTAAGTTCTACTTGTTGTGACCACCATTTAAGACATTGTGAAGCAAACACATTAAGACAACCTCAAATTGAGCCACTGTTGGCTTCTGCAATCATAAGTGCTTCTCTTTGGGGTTGTCTTGGTTGTGACTTTGGCCTCAATAACTGCCAGTATCTCAAGTTTTGAAAAATACCATGAAGTTTTCACTCTACCTGGTCATTCACATTACCCTGGCACAAGCACTGACTTGATTTTTGAATGCAGTAAGTGCTACTTGTTGGGGTAGTGTTGATGTCTTTGTCTGCATGCACTTTGAAATTACGTTTTGGAAAAGTTTGTTTAAACACCAGTTTCAGAGAGTCATTCTTATTTCCCTAACATGAGCATTGACTTGTCAATGAAATTCAGTAAGTGCTTTTTGTTGGGGCAGTTCCATATGACAAAAGCCTCCACTGGTAATGCAAAAGAAAAAGTCTTTGCTCCAAGATTGCTTCAAATGCAACCACTTGTGCTTCTTCATGCTCATAAGTGCTCCTCTTTGGGGTTTTCTTGTCAGCAACTTGTTCACGAATAGGAACTGTACGGCCAATATCAGGACTCCTGTGCCAAATGTAAGTCAAAAGTAGAGCTCAACCACAGCCTTGATCTGTCTGCATTTTATAGAAAGTGCTTCATAGTTGGGGTGTTGTTCTGGCTTCACTATTTAGCATTGCACAATAGAATATATCAGCTTGTTTTCTCAGTAATATCACTCTGTCTCTAGACACTGACTCTTGGGCAGTGATAGTGGCTTTAAAATTGAAATACAAGAATTGTTTCTTTTTAAGTAATTAACTTGACTGAACTTTTACCCTGATCAATGTCCATGATATTGTATGGCTCTTGGCTGCATAAACACTGTTGTTGACGGCTTGTATGTAAATTGACTACACATTGAAGGCCCATTTGCAGAATGGCCATTACCACAGTCGTTGAAACCCTGAAAAGAAGGTGGGGCTATGGCATACAGTACTTATACTGGTCACATACCTTAGCCAGCACAACTCACCAGAGACGGCCAAGAAGACATCGGAAGAAGATCTGGAGTACAGCAGCCACTTTGATAGGAATATCTGGATTCAGTGGAGTTCAACAGGAGCATTGACTTGTTTTTTTTCAGTAAGTTCTACTTGTTGTGACCACCATTTAAGACATTGTGAAGCAAACACATTAAGACGACCTCAAATTGAGCCACTGTTGGCTTCTGCAATCATAAGTGCTTCTCTTTGGGGTTGTCTTGGTTGTGACTTTGGCCTCAATAACTGCAAGTATCTCAAGTTTTGAAAAATACCATGAAGTTTTCACTCTACCTGGTCATTCACATTACCCTGGCACAAGCACTGACTTGACTTTTAAATGCAGTAAGTGCTACTTGTTGGGGTAGTGTTGATGTCTTTGTCTGCATGCACTTTGAAATTACGTTTTGGAAAAGTTTGTTGAAACACCAGTTTCAGAGAGTCATTCTTATTTCCCTAACATGAGCATTGACTTGTCAATGAAATTCAGTAAGTGCTTTTTGTTGGGGCAGTTCCATATGACAAAAGCCTCCATTGGTAATGCAAAAGAAAAAGTCTTTGCTCCGAGATTACTTCAAATGGAACCACTTGTGCTTCTTCATGCTCATAAGTGCTCCTCTTTGGGGTTTTCTTGTCAGCAACTTGTTCACGAATAGGAACTGTACGGCCAATATCAGGACTCCTGTGCCAAATGTAAGTCAAAAGTAGAGCTCAACCACAGCCTTGATCTGTCTGCATTTTATAGAAAGTGCTTCATAGTTGGGGTGTTGTTCTGGCTTCACTATTTAGCATTGCACAATAGAATATATCAGCTTGTTTTCTCAGTAATATCACTCTGTCTCTAGACACTGACTCTTGGGCAGTGATAGTGGCTTTAAAATTGAAATACAAGAATTGTTTCTTTTTAAGTAATTAACTTGACTGAACTTTTACCCTGATCAATGTCCATGATATTGTATGGCTCTTGGCTGCATAAACACTGTTGTTGACGGCTTGTATGTAAATTGACTACACATTGAAGGCCCATTTGCAGAATGGCCATTACCACAGTCGTTGAAACCCTGAAAAGAAGGTGGGGCTATGGCATACAGTACTTATACTGGTCACATACCTTAGCCAGCACAACTCACCAGAGACGGCCAAGAAGACATCGGAAGAAGATCTGGAGTACAGCAGCCACTTTGATAGGAATATCTGGATTCAGTGGAGTTCAACAGGAGCATTGACTTGTTTTTTCAGTAAGTTCTACTTGTTGTGACCACCATTTAAGACATTGTGAAGCAAACACATTAAGACGACCTCAACTTGAGCCACTGTTGGCTTCTGCAATCATAAGTGCTTCTCTTTGGGGTTGTCTTGGTTGTGACTTTGGCCTCAATAACTGCAAGTATCTCAAGTTTTGAAAAATACCATGAAGTTTTCACTCTACCTGGTCATTCACATTACCCTGGCACAAGCACTGACTTGACTTTTAAATGCAGTAAGTGCTACTTGTTGGGGTAGTGTTGATGTCTTTGTCTGCATGCACTTTGAAATTACGTTTTGGAAAAGTTTGTTTAAACACCAGTTTCAGAGAGTCATTCTTATTTCCCTAACATGAGCATTGACTTGTCAATGAAATTCAGTAAGTGCTTTTTGTTGGGGCAGTTCCATATGACAAAAGCCTCCATTGGTAATGCAAAAGAAAAAGTCTTTGCTCCAAGATTACTTCAAATGGAACCACTTGTGCTTCTTCATGCTCATAAGTGCTCCTCTTTGGGGTTTTCTTGTCAGCAACTTGTTCACGAATAGGAACTGTACGGCCAATATCAGGACTCCTGTGCCAAATGTAAGTCAAAAGTAGAGCTCAACCACAGCCTTGATCTGTCAGTTTTGATAAATACCATGAAGTTTTCACTCTACCTGGTCATTCACATTACCCTGGCACAAGCACTGACTTGACTTTTGAATGCAGTAAGTGCTACTTGTTGGGGTAGTGTTGATGTCTTTGTCTGCATGCACTTTGAAATTACGTTCTGGAAAAGTTTGTTTAAATACCAGTTTCAGAGAGTCATTCTTATTTCCCTAACATGAGCATTGACTTGTCAATGAAATTCAGTAAGTGCTTTTTGTTGGGGCAGTTCCATATGACAAAAGCCTCCACTGGTAATGCAAAAGAAAAAGTATTTGCTCCAAGATTACTTCAAATGGAACCACTTGTGCTTCTTCATGCTCATAAGTGCTCCTCTTTGGGGTTTTCTTGTCAGCAACTTGTTCACGAATAGGAACTGTACGGCCAATATCAGGACTCCTGTGCCAAATGTAAGTCAAAAGTAGAGCTCAACCACAGCCTTGATCTGTCTGCATTTTATAGAAAGTGCTTCATAGTTGGGGTGTTGTTCTGGCTTCACTATTTAGCATTGCACAATAGAATATATCAGCTTGTTTTCTCAGTAATATCACTCTGTCTCTAGACACTGACTCTTGGGCAGTGATAGTGGCTTTAAAATTGAAATACAAGAATTGTTTCTTTTTAAGTAATTAACTTGACTGAACTTTTACCCTGATCAATGTCCATGATATTGTATGGCTCTTGGCTGCATAAACACTGTTGTTGACGGCTTGTATGTAAATTGACTACACATTGAAGGCCCATTTGCAGAATGGCCATTACCACAGTCGTTGAAACCCTGAAAAGAAGGTGGGGCTATGGCATACGGTACTTATACTGGTCACATACCTTAGCCAGCACAACTCACCAGAGACGGCCAAGAAGACATCGGAAGAAGATCTGGAGTACAGCAGCCACTTTGATAGGAATATCTGGATTCAGTGGAGTTCAACAGGAGCATTGACTTGTTTTTTCAGTAAGTTCTACTTGTTGTGACCACCATTTAAGACATTGTGAAGCAAACACATTAAGACGACCTCAAATTGAGCCACTGTTGGCTTCTGCAATCATAAGTGCTTCTCTTTGGGGTTGTCTTGGTTGTGACTTTGGCCTCAATAACTGCAAGTATCTCAAGTTTTGAAAAATACCATGAAGTTTTCACTCTACCTGGTCATTCACATTACCCTGGCACAAGCACTGACTTGACTTTTGAATGCAGTAAGTGCTACTTGTTGGGGTAGTGTTGATGTCTTTGTCTGCATGCACCTTGAAATTAAGTTTTGGAAAAGTTTGTTTAAACACCAGTTTCAGAGAGTCATTCTTATTTCCCTAACATGAGCATTGACTTGTCAATGAAATTCAGTAAGTGCTTTTTGTTGGGGCAGTTCCATATGACAAAAGCCTCCATTGGTAATGCACCTTCTGCGGGTCGGAGGCTCCGGGTCGGAGCCCCTGGAGCCTGGAGCCCTCACCGGGCCCCGAACTCGGCTGCCGGAGGCAGTGCAGTGCCTCATGGATAAAAGGGCACCCAGCCGGTCTCGAACTCGCGTGAGGCGGAGCAGGGATCATCCACCCCGCACACGGCCAGACTTTGCCCGGCCAGGGAGCACCTTCTGCGGGTCGGAGGCTCCGGGTCGGAGCCCCTGGAGCCTGGAGCCCTCACCGGGCCCCGAACTCGGCTGCCGGAGGCAGTGCAGTGCCTCATGGATAAAAGGGCACCCAGCCGGTCTCGAACTCGCGTGAGGCGGAGCAGGGATCATCCACCCCGCACACGGCCAGACTTTGCCCGGGGAAGGGCCACTCTGGCTGGGCATGGCCCCCACTGAGCACCCCCTGGAACCCCTGGAGCCCCCGGAGCACCTCCAGAGCCACCCCCCACTCTCCCCAGATTCTGCCCGGGGAAGGGCCACTCTGGCTGGGCATGGCCTCCGCCGAGCACCCCCTGGAACCCCTGGAGCCCCTCCAGAGCCACCCCCCACTCCTCCTGACTCACCCCGGGGAAGGGCCACTCTGGCTGGGCATGGCCCCCACTGAGCACCCCCTGGAGCCCCCGGAGCACCTCCAGAGCCACCCCCCACTCTCCCCAGATTCTGCCCGGGGAAGGGCCACTCTGGCTGGGCATGGCCTCCGCCGAGCACCCCCTGGAACCCCTGGAGCCCCTCCAGAGCCACCCCCCACTCCTCCAGACTCACCCCGGGGAAGGGCCACTCTGGCTGGGCATGGCCTCCGCTGAGCACCCCCTGGAATTCCCCCAGCATTCCCCCAAACTCAGTCTGGGGACGGGCCACTCTTCCCCGGGTTGCAGGCTCTGGGACTCCGGGGATGACCACCGGGGACCAGGCTCTCCCTTCGTCCCCGGGTACCCACACTTAAGCACCTCCACACGGGCTACACACCCTTGGTTCAGCCCCCTGGAGGTCCGTGCCCTTGGTACTATACCATGGAAGTCCGTGCCCTTGGTACTCTGACTGGAGTACCAAGGGAACGGCCCAGCACTCACCACAGAGGCTCGCACCGGCCCCGGCCCACCTTTCGTCCCCGGGTACCCACACTTAAGCACCCCCACACGAGCTACACACCCTTGGTGCAGCCCTCTGGAAGTCCGTGCCCTTGGTACTCTGAGCCACTTTAAAAGATAAAAAGCACCAGGACCCCAAGGCCCTGGCTCCCCTGTCCCCTACACCACACTTGGAGGCAGGGCCCTTGCCCTCCACTGGCTGCCCCCGCGCCCAATGTACTCCATAACCGAAGAAGAGAGGGGGACCCGGAGGCCGGCCTACTAGGGTAACAGGTTTAATTTAGAGCCGGGGCTCTGGACCACAAATGCCAACAACCCCGCAGTGCGCAGGAGCCTTCGAAGCTGGATGAAACCAGAACGGGGCCCTACGATGGCGGTGACCAGCCACGGGAAAGGTGACCCCAATTGATAGCAAAGTGAGCCCTGGACAGGCGCCGCATTTGACAAACTCAGAGACGAGGAAGGGACCGGAGTCCGACCAAAAATATCCGCTGGCGCTGTGTCCAGCGTGAGGGTGAGCCGGCGCAAATCAGGACCACAAATGCCTACAACCCCGCAGTGCGCAGGAGCCTTCGAAGCTGGATGAAACCAGAACGGGGCCCTACGATGGCGGTGACCAGCCACAGGAAAGGTGACCCCAATTGATAGCAAAGTGAGCCCTGGACAGGCGCTGCATTTGATAAACTCAGAGACAAGGAAGGGAGCGGAGTCGGACCCCCGCAGAGCCATCGGACACGTTGAGGCTGAAGGGGACTGGCGCAGAGCCCTTGGGCCCAGGGGCTAAGCGCAGCCATCATCCTTCAAGCCGCGCCTCCTGCTGCGCGGGGGTGAGTGACAGTGGGCCCGGACTGTGGTTCCGTCGGACGCGTTGAGGCTGAAGGGGACTGGCGCAGAGCCCCTGTCACAGGGGCTAAGCGCAGCCATCATCCTCCAAGCCGCGCGTCCTTCTGTGCGGGGGTGAGTGACAGTGGGCCCGGACTGTGGTTCCGTCGGACGCGTTGAGGCTGAAGGGGACTGGCGCAGAGCCCCTGTGCCAGGGGCTAAGCGCAGCCATCATCCTCCAAGCCGCGCGTCCTACTGCGCGGGGGTGAGTGACGGTCCCATCTCCGGAGGCAAGGGGCCAGGCGCGGGGAGAGCCAGTCAGACTGACGCCCCGCGCCTGGACGGCCAGGTAGTAGCGACGGGCGGTGTGTACAAAGGGCAGGGACTTAATCAACGCAAGCTTATGACCCGCACTTACTGGGAATTCCTCGTTCATGGGAAAGAATAGCAAGCCCCAATCTCTGCCACGAGTTGGATCCAGCGGTCACCCAGGCCCCTCGGCCAAGGGTAGACACATGCTGATCCCACTCAGTGTGAAGCTTGTGCAGCCCCGGACATCTAAGGGCATCACAGACCTGTTATTGCTCCCCCAATTCAGCCCGGGCCACTCCGGCCGGGCATAGCCTCCGCTGAGCCCCTGGAGCCCCTCCATAGCCACCCCGCACTCCCCCAAGCTCAGCCCGGGGAAGGGCCACTCTGGCCGGGCATGGCCTCCGCTGAGCACCCCCTGGAACCCCTGGAGCACCTCCAGAACCACCCCGCATTCCCCCAAACTCAGCCCGGGGAAGAGCCACTCTGGCCGGGCATGGCCTCCACTGAGCATCCCCTGGAACCCCTGGAGCACCTCCAGAACCACCCCGCATTCCCCCAAACTCAGCCCGGGGAAGAGCCACTCTGGCCGGGCATGGCCTCCACTGAGCATCCCCTGGAACCCCTGGAGCACTTCCAGAGCCACCCCGCACTCCCCCAAACTCCGCCCGGGGAAGGGCCACTCTGGCATGGCCTCCACTGAGCATCCCCTGGAACCCCTGGAGCACCTCCAGAACCACCCCGCATTCCCCCAAACTCAGCCCGGGGAAGAGCCACTCTGGCCCGGCATGGCCTCCACTGAGCATCCCCTGGAACCCCTGGAGCACTTCCAGAGCCACCCCGCACTCCCCCAAACTCCGCCCGGGGAAGGGCCACTCTGGCATGGCCTCCGCTGAGCACCCCCTGGAGCCTCTGCTCTCCCTACCTCCCTACCTAAGTCCAGCCCGGTTACATGGTACCCTCAAACTTGCTTTTTTACGCTTTTAAACTCGACCAGGACTCGAACGCGCGTTCTCATGGAGACCGGACGCTCGGAGCCACTGGGCTAGAGAGCGGAGCCACCCGCACTCTGTAGCTCTGAGGCCCAGCGAGAGCATCTGAAGCCGGGGGAAACTGCGTGACTCTGCGCCGGGTCTGGGCCGCTCTAAAACCACAGAACCGGGCTCCACCAGAGGATCCAGACCCAGGACCCAGGCTGGAGCTAAGTGTCAGCCCGCACTCCGCTACTCTGATGGCTGTGGGAGGCGCATATGAAGCCAGGGGAAACTGCATGACTCTGCGCCGGGTCTGGGCCGCCCTAAAACCACGGAGCCTGGCTCCACCAGTGGATCCGGAGCTGAACCGAACTATGCGCCTAAATAACTGGACATTACGGCTGTGAAGGAGCCCTGGAAGCTGGATAAAACCAGAACGGGGCCGTACGATCGCGGTTCTCGTGTGCCTGTCAAATGAGCTCCTTGTCCGGTAGTTTCGATTCCGAAAAACGTCATTCTCAGAAACCGCCCGCCCCTCCCTTGGAGCGTTACCGTTTTGAACATTCCGCCTGTGAGCAGCGTGAAAAATTTCGCGGGAGCAGCGTGATTCAGCCCGGGACTCTGACCCTGAACGCTTATTCGCACGAGCCAAAAAAACGACTAAGTCCCTCAGGTATATGGTACTATTGGTTTGAAACTCTTTTTTTTTTCCAGCCCAGGTATATGGTACTATACCCAGGGAGTCTTTTTACCTCCAGGCCCCAGGGGAGTGCTTTTCTGGGGGCAAACAGTGCACTGATGATGGGGGATTATTTCATTTTGCTCATTTTGGTGTTTTTTCACATTTTAACCCATTTTCACCCCTTTTGCTCACAACTTCAAACTCGGGCCCGGAAAATCGACAGAGTCCCTCGGGTATAGTGTACTATTGGCTGGTAGCTCGGTTTTTTTTCTCTAAGTCCAGCAGGGGTATATGGTACTATATTCTGGTGGTCAGATCACCTCCAGGCCCCAGGGGAGTGCTTTTCTGGGGGCAAACTGTGCACTGATGATGGGGAATTATTTCATTTTGCTCATTTTGGTGTTTTTTCACATTTTAACCCATTTTCACCCCTTTTGCTCACATCTTCAAACTCGGGCCCTGATTACAAGTTCTGACCAAATGATGACAAACACGGTATTTATTATGTATTTTTTTCATTTTTTTATTTTTCCAACTTATACATCCATCATTGGTGCCAGGCAGGTTGTGGAGAAAGCAGTGAAGAAAGGAGAGAGCCATCACAGAAAAGATGTCCATCCAGGGTCAAGGTACCCTGCACTTTTACATATCCAAATGACAGCATTTAAAGTTTTTTAGCGTATGGTATCTCTCGTTGCATGGAACCGCACAGAGGCCAACGCCACACTGACGGCACCTGTACTTTGTTTGCCGCCTGCCTTTGGTACGAGAGCGGTCAGAGCACACGGCGCAGTCTGGACGTCCCTCTGCTTGACAAAGCCAATGACGCTCTGTGAGTCTCTGTGGCATTTCACCCTCCGGTCTTGAGCGCCTCTCTTGTTTTTTGGAGTGATCAGCCAGTAATGCATCAATAATGTTCTGAATGTAAACCTTTAAAGGTTTGTGTGGGCCTGGAGTGGATTTGGTGTATATGATGTGTGAGTTGACAATACTTATGCTTATAATGGCATTGAATATGCGATGATACCATTTCCGGGACCTGTGTGGAAAGAGGTATGTCTTCATCCTCTGGTCAGCAGTGTCCACTCCACCCATGTAGGCGTTGTACTGGTCGACACATACAGGTCTTTTGATGTCACGGAAGCCAGTGTCATCTGTCTTGGACCGGATCCTCCTCTGAACACAATCATTTCCATGGACTGTGGACAACATGGTGAGACGTTTAGTATCGTGCCAACCACAAGCCAGGAGTTTTCCCTTTCTGCAAAAAACTGGGTCATCTCCTTTTTTCAGCTGTAAGACACTTTTACCAAGGCATTTTGGCATCCCCAACCTGGTAATCCTTACCGTCCCACACAGTCCAGTTTCCAAATCTGCTAATTCATTTGCAATTACAGGCGAGGTATAGTAACTGTCCATGTAAATCTCGTGTCCTTTGCCCGTAAAGGGAGAAACCAACTCACGGACAACTGCGTGTGTTGCACTGATGTTGCTTGCATTATTTTTGTACTGTCCAGTGTGCATTGACCAGCGCAAAACATACCCTGAACATCTGAAGATGGAGCGGCGCACGGCGGAGCTGACAGCTGTTCAGCCCGGTGCAGGTGACTGAACCTCGGCCATGCAGACTCACGCACCGCCTGCCTGCACTGGAGCTCCAGAGAATAAACGCTGTAGAATTAACATCAGTTTTATTTAGGGATAGACCCTTTGTTCGAAATTTGGACTTGTGAACCATGGGACCAGTGGGCTTGGAGATATCTGGAAGAGTCTTAGATTTAGGCATAAAATATGGATCTGAGTTGATTGATCGCAGCTTTTCTAAATATCGACCTCTGTGTAGCTCATCCAAGGAGTTTGTGGAATTTGAAAGCTCTGGGGGCTCCATAATTTACGTTTGAGATCACTTTCCGCTCTCTATCAGTGCAAAGGAACGCAACAAGTGACGGGCAAAGGGCGGCAACGTATGACAAGGGGGCGGCAACGTATGCAATCATGTGGTTTTGTGGCGTTGGTGAATGAGCTCTATAGGTAATCAGGAATCCAAGCTCCCGTAAATGTCCTCTGGAAGACAGAAAATCTACAGATTATCTCTACGATTACGATTTTCCAGGTCATCCACTTCCTCATTCAAGACATGTACCTGGTTAGTCAAATCTGCCTCTTTGGTTTGCAGGGTAGAGACATCCATCTTCTTCCGCTTATCTGGGGCCGAGTTGCGGGGGCAGCAGTCTAAGCAGGGACTGTCAGACTTCCCCCACTCTAGACACTTTCTCCAGCTCCTCTGGTGGGATTCCCCGGTGCTCCCAGGCCAGCTAAGAGATAAGATAAGATATTCCTTTATTGTCCCACATGGGGAAATTTCATTGGTGCAACGCAGGTAGATACAAAGGTAGATACAGAAGAACAGATCACTTATAGGAAGTATGAAAAACACTTTCAGTAGAAGATCTCCTATAAATAAATAAAAACTCCCATAGACAAATAAATAAATAAATAAATACCATTGCATGTGATCCCGACAGTAATTGCACATGAATATGTGTCACGACAGCACATAGATTGCACATGAATTTCACAGTAATTGCACATGAATTCCAACAGCAATTGCACATCAGTATTAGGTTAGGTCAGTATTGCGAGTGTTCAGTACTAACAGTTTTTGTTATAAAGTCTGACAGCAGCAGGAAGGAAAGACCTACGGAACCTCTCCTTCACACAGCGAGGGTGGATCAGTCTCTCACTGAAGCTGCTCTCCAGAGCGGAGAGAGTGTCCTGCAGGGGGTGACACTCATGGTCCAGCATAGATGTGAATCTAGCCAGGACCCTTCTGTCCCCCACCTCCTGCACCGAGTCCAGAGCACAGCCCAGGACGGAGCTGGACTTCTTGATGACTCTGTCCAGCCTCTTCCTCTCCCTCTCTGTGATGCTGCTGCTCCAGCAGGCCACACCATACAGGAGGGCCGATGCCACCACAGAGTCGTAGAAGGTCTTCAGGAGTGGCCCTGTCACTCCAAAAGACCTGAGTCTCCTCAGGAGGTAGAGCCGACTCTGGCTCTTCCTGTACAGTGCGTCTGTGTTATGAGTCCAGTCCAGTTTGTGGTTCAGATGAACACCCAGGTACTTGTATGAGTCCACTCTCTCAATGTCCCGTCCCTGGATGTTCACTGGTGAGGGGGCAGTGGGGTGGCGTCTGCGGAAATCCACCACCATCTCCTTGGTCTTCCCCGCGTTGATGAGGAGGTGGTTCCGCTGACACCAGTCCACAAAGTCCTGCGCCAGTCCTTTGTACTCCGCGTCATCGTCGTCCGTGATGAGTCCGATGATGGCAGAGTCATCAGAGAACTTCTGCAGGACACAGCTGTCCGTGTCGTGTCTGAAGTCTGCAGTGTAGAGGGTGAAGAGAAAGGGCGCGAGGACAGTGCCCTGGGGCGCCCCCACACTGCAGGTCCGAGTGTCAGACACACAGTTCCGGGCTCTCACAAACTGGGGTCGGTCTGTGAGGTAGTCCAGGATCCACTCTGCCAGGTCATACTCCACACCAGCCGTCTCCAGCTTGTCCCTCAGGAGCAGCGGCTGGATGGTGTTGAAGGCGCTGGAAAGATCGAAGAACAGAATCCTCACAGAGCTGCCAGGCTTTTCCAGGTGAGAGAGAGAGCGGTGCAGCAGGGAGATGACGGCGTCCTCCACTCCGATGCCAGACCGATATGCAAACTGCAGCGGGTCCATGGCTGAGCTCACGGTGGAGCGGAGGTGGTCCAGGACTAGCCGCTCCAGTGTCTTCATCAGGTGGGACGTGAGAGCCACTGGCCTGAAGCTGTTGAGGTCTTTGGGGCACGGTGTCTTAGGCACAGGTACCAGACAGGAGGTCTTCCAGACCTGTGGTACCACCCTCAGCTTCAGGCTCATGTTGAAGACATGCTCCATAACTCCACACAGTTCATCTGCACAGGACTTAAGGAGCCTGGGGCTGATGCCATCAGGTCCTGCTGCCTTCCTCACTTTAATCCTCTTCAGCTCACTCCTCACCTGTGCTGCTGTGACAGTCAGTGGTTGGCAGGGGGACCGTGTGCTGGGGGGATGGGTGAGTCCAGGCGAAGTGGGGAGCTGATGGTCCGGGGCGGAGAAATGAAGAGGAATGGATGCAGGGCATTGTCCAGCTGTGGAAGAGGGAGCATGCAGCTGTGCAGGGGGAGGGGCGGGTGACTGATCAAACCTCAAGAAGTGAGCATTTAAATCATTCACCCACTGTAGATCCCCCTCTGTCTGAGCAGGGGGGGTTTTGAAGCCCGAGATGGTTTTCAGGCTCCTCCACACTCCCTGAATGTTCTTTTGCTGCAGCTGCTCCTCCATCCTCCTCTTGTAGCCGGCCTCAGCCTGCCTGATCTTCCTCCTCAGCTCCTTCTGCACAGTCCTCAGCTCCTCCTTGTTCCCTGACCTGAAGGCTCTCTTCTTCTCCTTCAGCAGAGCCTTCAGTTCACGGTTAATCCATGGCTTGTTGTTTGGAAAACACCGCACCGTCCGGGAGGGAACAATGTTCTCAAAACAGAAGTTGATGTAGTCCGTGATGCACTCTGTGATGGTGTTGATGTCCTCCCCATGTGGGTCATAAAGCTCAGTCCAGACAGTGGTGCTGAAGCAGTCCCTCAGAGCCTCCTCGCTCTCAGCAGATCACCTCCTCACCTCACGGGACACCACAGGCTGCCTGCGCACGATGGGTTCATACACAGGCCTCAGATGTACAAGGTTGTGGTCTGAGCTGCCCAGGGGAGGGAGGGGGGAAGAAGAATAAGCCTCCTTGGTGTTGGCAAAAAACAAGTCCAATGTTCTATTCTCTCTGGTGGGGCAGGTAACATACTGGGTGTATGTTGGTAGAACAGAAGAGGGAGAAGCGTGGTTAAAGTCACCAGAGATGAGGAAGAGAGCCTGTGGATGCTGTGTTTGCAGCCTACAAGTGCAGGAGAGCAGTGCTTCACAAGCATTTTCAGCATTGGCAGACGGGGCCACATAGACTGCGATCAAAATCACATGTGAGAACTCCCGGGGCAAATAATATGGTCTCATGCCAATAGCCAATAGTTCAATATCCTTGTTACATAGCTGCTCCCTCACTGTGCAGTGTTCGGGTTTGGACCAGCTCGTGTTCACATACACCGCCAGACCCCCACCTCTTTTCTTCCCGCATTCTCTCGTTCTGTCCGCCCGCAGCAGATGAAAATTGTCCAAACCTACAATAGAGTCTGGCATTTCTGCTGTTAACCAGGTCTCTGTGAAAATCAAGACGCTGCTGTCCCTATAAATCCTCTGGGACCGCATGAGGCTCGCTATTTCCGTCATTTTATTTTGAAGGGACCTCACGTTACCCATGACTACGGCGGGAACCGACTTCCTGTTTGTCCCTCTCTTCTCTCTGAGTTTACGTCCAGCCCGTCTGCTTCGTTGCGTTTTCCTTAGGATGTCCGCCGGGATAACGTGACGATCTCCGGGTAAGACGACTGTTCTCCGCAGTTTCATTAGTTCCTCCTTTGTGTAAACGCGGTACGGCGCCAGCCGGGGGGCGGGGCCGGAGCCGGGGGACTCAGAGCCAAGACACATCGCAATGACACGACGAAAACACTCAATCCAGCCGAATAAAGTCAAAACAAGTTCATTTAAAGCGATTCCAGTGCGTGTCACGATCGTTCGTGAGGTTCCTCTTTCATATAAACGTGTACATAAACGTGTACCGACGACACGCCGTACTTTAGCGCGGCCGGAGGGCGCGGGGGGGGGCTGGTGGGCTCGCTCGGAGCTAGCTCACGTCACAACAACACAACGAACGCAACGAAAAACGCTCAAATCCAGCCGAAAAAAAGTCAAAAACAGTTGAATTAAAAAACTATTCCAACGCGTGTCCCTATCGTACAGTAAAATAGAAAAAATATACTAACTATATTTACAAAATATAGGAGATAAAGCACAATAAGTGTGAGAAAGAAGAGAGAGCGTTTACACCGGGCTGCCAGCTGTACCAGCGCCTTATGAGACATAGTCCCTCCAGCGTATCCTTGGTCTTCCCCAGGGTCTCATCCCAGTGGGACATGCCCAGAACACCTCACCAGGGAGGCGTCCAGGAGGCATCTGGCAAAGATGCCCGAGCCACTTCAGCTGGCTCCTCTCGATGTGGAGAGGCAGCGGCTCTACTCCGAGCTCCTCCCGTGTGACTGAGCTTCCCACCCCATCTCGCCTAGCCCAGAGACATCGCCTAGCCACCCTGAGAAAAAAACTAATTTAAACAGTCCCAAACAGCGACCGCATCACTGCAGACATTGCACCGATCCGTCTTTCAGTTTCCCACTCCATCCTTCCCTTACTCGTGAACAAGTCCCTGAGATACTTGAACTCCTCCAAAGAGGGCGTGCAGTAGCTCAGTGGTAACTGCCGGCAATGAGAACACAGCTCCTGCTTTGGTCATACAGGGACCGGACAGCCTTAGGTAAAGGGCCCCCCATACTTCCGGAGCACCCCACAAAGAACACCACGAGGGACACGGTCGAATGCCTTCTACAGATATCAGTTATGTTCCATAAAGTCACCATAATCGGATCTATCTCTCGTTCCTGGACCAAGCCCGGTCCTGTGCCGGATTGGGAGGATGTGGGGGCAGCGTCGTTGCTAGCTTAGGTGTAGTATGGCTAGCCTGGTTCTTGGTGCTGTTGTTCTTCTTCGGTTTCTTCAACATGTTCCCGAAATAAATGTCCAAGGTTATTATATGTCTGCTCCCATGTAGAAATATCGAATCTCCCCAGGTGAGCTTGTAATATAGACGGATAAATCCAACGGATTCAAGTCAAAACCCCTAAATATTTGATCAAATCTGGACTAGAGTTTTTTTCACCAAAAAAGTGATGGCTTTTTTACTCTCATCTAGCGTTATTGGCTGTTCTGGTTAATTTTTATCATTATCTGATCATGATGGAAGTCCAATATCTTTCAAAAATGCTTGTATTACTTTTCTCTTGCAGCGGCGTGGCGGTGGTGTAGCGAGGGCCGATCATTGCCGCTTGCTGCTATATTTCTTCCTTCTTCTTCATTTTCTTCTCCTTCTTCTTCTTCTCCTTCTTCTCCTTCTTCTTCTTCTCCTTCTTCTCCTTCTTCTTCTTCTTTCTTCTTCTTTCTGCTTTCTTCTCTCTTCTCTGAACCAACTCCCTATCTTCTATTCACATTCACAAAAAGTCAGAAAAATGTGCACACCTCTAAAAATCGTGCCTCTCTACATTCTGGCTATCCCCTTTTTCTAAGATTTCAAGCATCCCCCAATGTACAAAAAATGCATTAACTAGAAAGGAAATGACCAAAAACAAATCTCATCGTAGAATCATGAAATTTGGTGCAGAGTTAGACAGTGACAAGGGAAGCAAAAATATTATTATGGCAACCCCGTCCGCTCAACCATATGCCGGCCATATTGGATCAAAATTTGATAAGCATTACTCATCGTTTTTTCCAAATGTCGTACTTTTACGAACTCTGTTCCTGTTAAGGAGTGGGACATGTAAACTTAAGCAAATTATTTTGATACCTTTTACGGTTTCTGTGCGGCAAAGCTGCAAAACATTGCTAGAATTTGTGAAATTTGTGAAATATTAAATTTGCTGCCATTTCCTCATACAACATTTACAGAGGGAAATAAAATGTATATGGGGAGCAAATGTGAAATTTGGCACAAAACTGAACAAAGCCAAATTCAATCAGCATTTGAATTCTTTTATAAAAAACATTTCTCAAAAAATCCAGGAGATAATGACAATGATATAAATTCCTTTCTGGACACCCTCAATTTTGTGAAAAAGCTTAAAATAAAGAACAATAAATCATTGGAGGGTGATGGGTTCACCTCGAAGTGTTGAACCCATGACTTACTCCCCTTTTCTTAAACACTTTTAACTGTGCACTTAAAAAAAACACCTCAGAGTCATCATATCCCTAATACCTAAAGAGGGGAAGGACCGACTCGAGTGTTCCCATTTAGACTCATTTCCATTCTGAATATGGAATTATCGTATATACACCTCAATTGTGTCCAAAAGAATGGAACAAATAACTCCCAAACTTCCATCCATCCATCCATTTTCTACCGCTTGTTCCCTTTTTGGGGTCGCGGGTGACTGGAGCCTATCCCAGTGACTTCGGGCCTTAGGCGGGGTACACCCTGGACAGTGGCCAACTTGTCGCAGGGTCAACACAGAGACATAGACATTACAGACAGTTCACTCTCACATTCATTCACTAGGGCCAATTTAGAGTCACCAATTTTTGCCTAACACATACATGTCTTTGGACGGTGGGAGGAAGCCGGAGAGAACCCACGGTAACACGGGGAGAACATGCAGACTCCACCCAGAGAGATCATGTGATGTAGGTCTGGTCCGAGAATTGAACCCATGATCTCCTTCTTGGGAGGCAAGAGCGCTAACCGCCTTTGCACCCACTCCCAAACTTAATCCGTTATAATAGGACAGAATTCGTTAACAAACATCAAACACAGGATAACATAAGACAATCCTTAAGCGCTGTTTACACCGCGGCGTCAAAGTCACGCCCGACGCAGAAGTTGGACGCCTGTACATTTGAAGACTGACGCCCTGGACGCGCGCTCTCGACGCCCGGACTCACGTCCGTAAAATACACTCCGCAGCAGACGTGCGTCCGAGTCGTCCTACACATGCTCAGTGGAGCAGTTGTGCTGTGTTGCTTTTCTCGTGGTGTAAATGGAGTTTAATGGCGGACCATGGCTTTGGTTTATCAACTTTACAAAGTTCAAAAGCGGAGGCGATGGGCCCCGGGGCCCGTCTGGGACCCGCATATACAGTGGTCCCCAAACGATGCGGCCCGCTGGGCCTTTCAATCCGGCCCGCCAAGCTTGTCCAAGTTATATTAGAAAATAATTTAATTTTTTTTTTTTTTTTTGTGCAAATGTCGGAGTCAAACTCATGATACTGTGGCTGGCCGTTCACTTTACCTTTTGCCTGTAATGCCCACATTTCCCCAAGAGATGGCACTGTTCCCTCTAAGCTGTGCACTGCTCACACATGAGATCTATGGCGCGCAGAAAATAACATTCACCACAAACGGCCACTGGGGCCAATCAAGCAGGAAGTGCAAGTGTTTGACACACTGTAGATCTTGTGGTATCTGTGGACAGTAGAAGCACTGTCCAGGGGACACGTCGTGTTCTCTACATTTTTAGTTTCAAAACGCTGTGTTTTTTATTACAATCAGAATCATGTTCACTGAGAAATTAGCCTTATTAGTCACGCAGCGCGGCCCGGGGCGCAGCGCGGACCGCGGGCACGTTCAATAGACACTGGTGTGTCACTATTGTGTAAATGAGACTTTCTTGGCCAGACCTGACTTACGAGTCAAAGACACATGTGCATCATTATCTGGACCATATTTCTGTGTAAATATCTCATGTCACAGTAACACTCACTCGATGTGTACGAGCTCAGGAGCAGATGATCCTGATGTGAAGACACAGGTAAATCAGCCACACAGAGTCATCAAGGACAGAGGGGACACTAGAGACAGCTGTGATTTGTTCTAAAGCGGGTCTAAAGCAGGACTAAAGTGGACCGCGGGTGCGCCGCGTGCGCCACGAGGCCCCCGGTTTAAAAGACGCATCATTACTGCGTTTATTTCTGTGTAAATATCTCGTTACAACGTGGGCACCTGCGTTTATGACAGTGCGGCCCTGTTAGTTTATGAATAATATCATCCAGAAATGGTCTTGAAGTGGCAAATTTTGGAGCAGTTGATGAGCATAAAGTCACAGCAAGAAGCAAACGAAGCATCAACCTGGACAAAGTGTCCAGCCACTGGAGACGTGAGAAGGACAGAAGTGCAAAAAGTAACATTAAAGTCAAAATGTTTGCATATTCTGGTGATATTTATTAAGATGTTTTATTCACGGATATTAATCATTACATGCTGTTACTACTAGATCATTTATGGGTAGAATAAATGCTAATAAAAAAACTGTCCAACACTCTTAAACTTAACGACTTTAATGCTTCACTGAAGGAAACAAAACCTCCGGAGGACGAACAGAAGATGCTGGTCTTGTTTGGCTCGACCTTCATATGTGAGACATTCAGTGTCATGAACATGAACAAAGCCCATCACAGATCCAGCTTCACTGACCAACACTTACACCAGACTTTGATGCAAAACAGGGAGATCAACAACACTGTTCCCACTGAAATTCAAGGTCAATTTTCCTACTGTGTTTATTCAACTGAAATGTAGTTAAAATAATCATTATTTAATGCATTTGGAAAACAATTTGTACATTCAGCCTTGCATTTGTTTGTTTTGTTACAAGTTACAGGTCAAATCTTGCGTGTAATTTATATTAACCCAAACACACCATATTTTCCTGGCCCCGCCCCTCGGCCAGATTTTAGAACCCAATGTGGCCCTCGAGTCAAAAAGTTTGGGGACCACTGCGCATATACTTTAGAGCTGAGCAGAGTTTAGTCAATATCATTATTTGCTCCAAGAGCTGCGTCTTAAGGATTTTTTTATCTTGCAGGTTTGTTTTGGGTCTTTTTTCCGGGTCGTGCGTAGAACGTCACTGGACCGTCATCTCTGATTGGCTGCTGCGGCGCATCTGCAGCAGAAAGTTGGACAAAACTGAACATGTTGGCGCCGGCCACTTTGGACCCCTCGGGCCCCTCGGACCCCTCGGACGCCTCAGGCGCTTTGTACGGGCGCCCAAAGCGTCGAGAGCGTGCGAAAACGCAGAAATCGCACCGCGTAAAACACAGTACGCGTTCGATGCGCGTTTACATAGACTTTGAATGTAAACTGGACGCTTTGGACGCGGCGGTCTGTGACCCCCTTTACACATAATGAACTGTATACAAAAACAACAAAACAAAGCCCTAATAATTATTTTGGACCCTGAGCAGTCTTTCGATTCTGTCCTTTTGAATTAAATTGGCCTTTTGAAACCTAAATAAATAAGGACAGATATTGGCGCTCTTTACGATGGTACAATATTAAGAATTAAAACCAATGGTCTCCTGACAGATCCACTGACTTCAAATATTGTACCATCGTAAAGAGCGCCAATATTTTTTACAATCAAGTCGTCTATTTGAAGTTTGTTTTGCACTTTAATAAATAAGGTCAGCTAAACAGAATCAAAAGTTTTTCCAGCATCCAAATGAATGATTACATGAGTTGAATGAATCCTTTGGCTTGAACAAACAGGACTTTACTAGGGATTTACAAATAAGGAGTTATTATTATTATAACCAAGAAATTAAGAATGAATGACCATCATAGCCTTTTGACTGAAACATTAATTTAAGCTTATTAAATTGTATAAATATATTAAGAATCTGGGCGGGCACTCTACTGATTACATTGAGGGTAAATGGGAAAGAGGAGGTCACTTTGTTTCTGGCTGATGAAGAAAGGGAAAGTATAAGTACATCTCACTGGAGAACCACAGGATCACATGTTCTGTTGGAAGAATGTGTCTTGTTTCTTTCTAAGCCCATGTCTAAGTGCCCATTACTCACAGGGAAATGCAGACTGTTGGAGAGGACGTGGCAGCAGGAGACAGACTGTTGGAGAGGATGTGGCGGCAGGAGACAGACTGTTGGAGAGGACGTGGCAGCAGGAGACAGACTGTTGGAGAGGATGTGGCAGCAGGAGGCAGACTGTTGGGGAGGATGTGGCAGCAGGAGACAGACTGTTGGAGAGGATGTGGCAGCAGGAGACAGACTGTTGGAGAGGACGTGGCAGCAGGAGACAGACTGTTGGAGAGGATGTGGCAGCAGGAGGCAGACTGTTGGAGAGGATGTGGCAGCAGGAGGCAGACTGTTGGAGAGGATGTGGCAGCAGGAGGCAGACTGTTGGAGAGGATGTGGCAGCAGGAGGCAGACTGTTGGGGAGGATGTGGCAGCAGGAGACAGACTGTTGGAGAGGACGTGGCAGCAGGAGGCAGACTGTTGGAGAGGACGTGGCAGCAGGAGACAGACTGTTGGAGAGGATGTGGCAGCAGGAGACAGACTGTTGGAGAGGATGTGGCAGCAGGAGGCAGACTGTTGGGGAGGATGTGGCAGCAGGAGGCAGACTGTTGGAGAGGATGTGGCAGCAGGAGGCAGACTGTTGGGGAGGATGTGGCAGCAGGAGACAGACTGTTGGAGAGGATGTGGCAGCAGGAGACAGACTGTTGGAGAGGATGTGGCAGCAGGAGGCAGACTGTTGGGGAGGATGTGGCAGCAGGAGACAGACTGTTGGAGAGGATGTGGCAGCAGGAGACAGACTGTTGGAGAGGATGTGGCAGCAGGAGGCAGACTGTTGGGGAGGATGTGGCAGCAGGAGGCAGACTGTTGGGGAGGATGTGGCAGCAGGAGGCAGACTGTTGGAGAGGATGTGGCAGCAGGAGGCAGACTGTTGGGGAGGATGTGGCAGCAGGAGACAGACTGTTGGAGAGGATGTGGCAGCAGGAGACAGACTGTTGGAGAGGATGTGGCAGCAGGAGGCAGACTGTTGGGGAGGATGTGGCAGCAGGAGACAGACTGTTGGAGAGGATGTGGCAGCAGGAGACAGACTGTTGGAGAGGATGTGGCAGCAGGAGGCAGACTGTTGGGGAGGATGTGGCAGCAGGAGACAGACTGTTGGAGAGGATGTGGCAGCAGGAGGCAGACTGTTGGGGAGGATGTGGCAGCAGGAGACAGACTGTTGGAGAGGATGTGGCAGCAGGAGGCAGACTGTTGGAGAGGATGTGGCAGCAGGAGACAGACTGTTGGAGAGGATGTGGCAGCAGGAGGCAGACTGTTGGAGAGGATGTGGCAGCAGGAGACAGACTGTTGGAGAGGATGTGGCAGCAGGAGACAGACTGTTGGAGAGGACGTGGCAGCAGGAGGCAGACTGTTGGAGAGGATGTGGCAGCAGGAGACAGACTGTTGGAGAGGATGTGGCAGCAGGAGGCAGACTGTTGGAGAGGATGTGGCAGCAGGAGGCAGACTGTTGGAGAGGATGTGGCAGCAGGAGGCAGACTGTTGGAGAGGACGTGGCAGCAGGAGGCAGACTGTTGGAGAGGATGTGGCAGCAGGAGGCAGACTGTTGGAGAGGATGTGGCAGCAGGAGACAGACTGTTGGAGAGGATGTGGCAGCAGGAGACAGACTGTTGGAGAGGACGTGGCAGCAGGAGGCAGACTGTTGGAGAGGATGTGGCAGCAGGAGACAGACTGTTGGAGAGGATGTGGCAGCAGGAGGCAGACTGTTGGAGAGGACGTGGCAGCAGGAGACAGACTGTTGGAGAGGATGTGGCAGCAGGAGACAGACTGTTGGAGAGGACGTGGCAGCAGGAGGCAGACTGTTGGAGAGGATGTGGCAGCAGGAGACAGACTGTTGGAGAGGATGTGGCAGCAGGAGGCAGACTGTTGGAGAGGATGTGGCAGCAGGAGGCAGACTGTTGGAGAGGATGTGGCAGCAGGAGGCAGACTGTTGGAGAGGATGTGGCAGCAGGAGGCAGACTGTTGGGGAGGATGTGGCAGCAGGAGGCAGACTGTTGGAGAGGATGTGGCAGCAGGAGGCAGACTGTTGGGGAGGATGTGGCAGCAGGAGACAGACTGTTGGAGAGGATGTGGCAGCAGGAGACAGACTGTTGGAGAGGATGTGGCAGCAGGAGGCAGACTGTTGGGGAGGATGTGGCAGCAGGAGACAGACTGTTGGAGAGGACGTGGCAGCAGGAGACAGACTGTTGGAGAGGATGTGGCAGCAGGAGGCAGACTGTTGGAGAGGACGTGGCAGCAGGAGGCAGACTGTTGGAGAGGATGTGGCAGCAGGAGGCAGACTGTTGGAGAGGACGTGGCAGCAGGAGGCAGACTGTTGGAGAGGATGTGGCAGCAAGAGACAGACTGTTGGAGAGGACGTGGCAGCAGGAGCCAGACTGTTGGAGAGGATGTGGCAGCAGGAGACAGACTGTTGGAGAGGATGTGGCAGCAGGAGACAGACTGTTGGAGAGGATGTGGCAGCAGGAGGCAGACTGTTGGAGAGGACGTGGCAGCAGGAGGCAGACTGTTGGAGAGGATGTGGCAGCAGGAGACAGACTGTTGGAGAGGACGTGGCAGCAGGAGGCAGACTGTTGGAGAGGATGTGGCAGCAGGAGGCAGACTGTTGGAGAGGACGTGGCAGCAGGAGGCAGACTGTTGGAGAGGATGTGGCAGCAGGAGACAGACTGTTGGAGAGGACGTGGCAGCAGGAGGCAGACTGTTGGAGAGGATGTGGCAGCAGGAGACAGACTGTTGGAGAGGACGTGGCAGCAGGAGGCAGACTGTTGGAGAGGATGTGGCAGCAGGAGACAGACTGTTGGAGAGGATGTGGCAGCAGGAGACAGACTGTTGGAGAGGATGTGGCAGCAGGAGGCAGACTGTTGGAGAGGATGTGGCAGCAGGAGGCAGACTGTTGGAGAGGACGTGGCAGCAGGAGGCAGACTGTTGGAGAGGATGTGGCAGCAGGAGACAGACTGTTGGAGAGGATGTGGCAGCAGGAGGCAGACTGTTGGAGAGGATGTGGCAGCAGGAGACAGACTGTTGGAGAGGATGTGGCAGCAGGAGGCAGACTGTTGGAGAGGATGTGGCAGCAGGAGGCAGACTGTTGGAGAGGATGTGGCAGCAGGAGACAGACTGTTGGAGAGGACGTGGCAGCAGGAGACAGACTGTTGGAGAGGACGTGGCAGCAGGAGGCAGACTGTTGGAGAGGATGTGGCAGCAGGAGGCAGACTGTTGGAGAGGATGTGGCAGCAGGAGGCAGACTGTTGGAGAGGATGTGGCAGCAGGAGACAGACTGTTGGAGAGGATGTGGCAGCAGGAGGCAGACTGTTGGGGAGGATGTGGCAGCAGGAGACAGACTGTTGGAGAGGATGTGGCAGCAGGAGACAGACTGTTGGAGAGGATGTGGCAGCAGGAGGCAGACTGTTGGAGAGGATGTGGCAGCAGGAGGCAGACTGTTGGAGAGGATGTGGCAGCAGGAGGCAGACTGTTGGAGAGGATGTGGCAGCAGGAGGCAGACTGTTGGGGAGGATGTGGCAGCAGGAGACAGACTGTTGGAGAGGACGTGGCAGCAGGAGGCAGACTGTTGGAGAGGACGTGGCAGCAGGAGACAGACTGTTGGAGAGGATGTGGCAGCAGGAGACAGACTGTTGGAGAGGATGTGGCAGCAGGAGGCAGACTGTTGGGGAGGATGTGGCAGCAGGAGGCAGACTGTTGGAGAGGATGTGGCAGCAGGAGGCAGACTGTTGGGGAGGATGTGGCAGCAGGAGACAGACTGTTGGAGAGGATGTGGCAGCAGGAGACAGACTGTTGGAGAGGATGTGGCAGCAGGAGGCAGACTGTTGGGGAGGATGTGGCAGCAGGAGACAGACTGTTGGAGAGGATGTGGCAGCAGGAGACAGACTGTTGGAGAGGATGTGGCAGCAGGAGGCAGACTGTTGGGGAGGATGTGGCAGCAGGAGGCAGACTGTTGGGGAGGATGTGGCAGCAGGAGGCAGACTGTTGGAGAGGATGTGGCAGCAGGAGGCAGACTGTTGGGGAGGATGTGGCAGCAGGAGACAGACTGTTGGAGAGGATGTGGCAGCAGGAGACAGACTGTTGGAGAGGATGTGGCAGCAGGAGGCAGACTGTTGGGGAGGATGTGGCAGCAGGAGACAGACTGTTGGAGAGGATGTGGCAGCAGGAGACAGACTGTTGGAGAGGATGTGGCAGCAGGAGGCAGACTGTTGGGGAGGATGTGGCAGCAGGAGACAGACTGTTGGAGAGGATGTGGCAGCAGGAGGCAGACTGTTGGGGAGGATGTGGCAGCAGGAGACAGACTGTTGGAGAGGATGTGGCAGCAGGAGGCAGACTGTTGGAGAGGATGTGGCAGCAGGAGACAGACTGTTGGAGAGGATGTGGCAGCAGGAGGCAGACTGTTGGAGAGGATGTGGCAGCAGGAGACAGACTGTTGGAGAGGATGTGGCAGCAGGAGACAGACTGTTGGAGAGGACGTGGCAGCAGGAGGCAGACTGTTGGAGAGGATGTGGCAGCAGGAGACAGACTGTTGGAGAGGATGTGGCAGCAGGAGGCAGACTGTTGGAGAGGATGTGGCAGCAGGAGGCAGACTGTTGGAGAGGATGTGGCAGCAGGAGGCAGACTGTTGGAGAGGACGTGGCAGCAGGAGGCAGACTGTTGGAGAGGATGTGGCAGCAGGAGGCAGACTGTTGGAGAGGATGTGGCAGCAGGAGACAGACTGTTGGAGAGGATGTGGCAGCAGGAGACAGACTGTTGGAGAGGACGTGGCAGCAGGAGGCAGACTGTTGGAGAGGATGTGGCAGCAGGAGACAGACTGTTGGAGAGGATGTGGCAGCAGGAGGCAGACTGTTGGAGAGGACGTGGCAGCAGGAGACAGACTGTTGGAGAGGATGTGGCAGCAGGAGACAGACTGTTGGAGAGGACGTGGCAGCAGGAGGCAGACTGTTGGAGAGGATGTGGCAGCAGGAGACAGACTGTTGGAGAGGATGTGGCAGCAGGAGGCAGACTGTTGGAGAGGATGTGGCAGCAGGAGGCAGACTGTTGGAGAGGATGTGGCAGCAGGAGGCAGACTGTTGGAGAGGATGTGGCAGCAGGAGGCAGACTGTTGGGGAGGATGTGGCAGCAGGAGGCAGACTGTTGGAGAGGATGTGGCAGCAGGAGGCAGACTGTTGGGGAGGATGTGGCAGCAGGAGACAGACTGTTGGAGAGGATGTGGCAGCAGGAGACAGACTGTTGGAGAGGATGTGGCAGCAGGAGGCAGACTGTTGGGGAGGATGTGGCAGCAGGAGACAGACTGTTGGAGAGGACGTGGCAGCAGGAGACAGACTGTTGGAGAGGATGTGGCAGCAGGAGGCAGACTGTTGGAGAGGACGTGGCAGCAGGAGGCAGACTGTTGGAGAGGATGTGGCAGCAGGAGGCAGACTGTTGGAGAGGACGTGGCAGCAGGAGGCAGACTGTTGGAGAGGATGTGGCAGCAAGAGACAGACTGTTGGAGAGGACGTGGCAGCAGGAGCCAGACTGTTGGAGAGGATGTGGCAGCAGGAGACAGACTGTTGGAGAGGATGTGGCAGCAGGAGACAGACTGTTGGAGAGGATGTGGCAGCAGGAGGCAGACTGTTGGAGAGGACGTGGCAGCAGGAGGCAGACTGTTGGAGAGGATGTGGCAGCAGGAGACAGACTGTTGGAGAGGACGTGGCAGCAGGAGGCAGACTGTTGGAGAGGATGTGGCAGCAGGAGGCAGACTGTTGGAGAGGACGTGGCAGCAGGAGGCAGACTGTTGGAGAGGATGTGGCAGCAGGAGACAGACTGTTGGAGAGGATGTGGCAGCAGGAGACAGACTGTTGGAGAGGACGTGGCAGCAGGAGGCAGACTGTTGGAGAGGATGTGGCAGCAGGAGACAGACTGTTGGAGAGGATGTGGCAGCAGGAGACAGACTGTTGGAGAGGATGTGGCAGCAGGAGGCAGACTGTTGGAGAGGATGTGGCAGCAGGAGGCAGACTGTTGGAGAGGATGTGGCAGCAGGAGGCAGACTGTTGGAGAGGATGTGGTAGCAGGAGGCAGACTGTTGGAGAGGATGTGGCAGCAGGAGACAGACTGTTGGAGAGGATGTGGCAGCAGGAGGCAGACTGTTGGAGAGGATGTGGCAGCAGGAGGCAGACTGTTGGAGAGGATGTGGCAGCAGGAGACAGACTGTTGGAGAGGACGTGGCAGCAGGAGACAGACTGTTGGAGAGGACGTGGCAGCAGGAGGCAGACTGTTGGAGAGGATGTGGCAGCAGGAGGCAGACTGTTGGAGAGGATGTGGCAGCAGGAGGCAGACTGTTGGAGAGGATGTGGCAGCAGGAGACAGACTGTTGGAGAGGATGTGGCAGCAGGAGGCAGACTGTTGGGGAGGATGTGGCAGCAGGAGACAGACTGTTGGAGAGGATGTGGCAGCAGGAGACAGACTGTTGGAGAGGATGTGGCAGCAGGAGGCAGACTGTTGGAGAGGATGTGGCAGCAGGAGACAGACTGTTGGAGAGGATGTGGCAGCAGGAGGCAGACTGTTGGAGAGGACGTGGCAGCAGGAGGCAGACTGTTGGAGAGGATGTGGCAGCAGGAGGCAGACTGTTGGGGAGGATGTGGCAGCAGGAGACAGACTGTTGGGGAGGATGTGGCAGCAGGAGGCAGACTGTTGGGGAGGATGTGGCAGCAGGAGACAGACTGTTGGGGAGGATGTGGCAGCAGGAGACAGACTGTTGGGGAGGATGTGGCAGCAGGAGACAGACTGTTGGAGAGGATGTGGCAGCAGGAGGCAGACTGTTGGGGAGGATGTGGCAGCAGGAGACAGACTGTTGGAGAGGACGTGGCAGCAGGAGGCAGACTGTTGGAGAGGATGTGGCAGCAGGAGACAGACTGTTGGAGAGGATGTGGCAGCAGGAGGCAGACTGTTGGAGAGGATGTGGCAGCAGGAGACAGACTGTTGGAGAGGATGTGGCAGCAGGAGGCAGACTGTTGGAGAGGATGTGGCAGCAGGAGGCAGACTGTTGGAGAGGATGTGGCAGCAGGAGGCAGACTGTTGGAGAGGATGTGGCAGCAGGAGACAGACTGTTGGAGAGGACGTGGCAGCAGGAGACAGACTGTTGGAGAGGACGTGGCAGCAGGAGGCAGACTGTTGGAGATGATGTGGCAGCAGGAGGCAGACTGTTGGAGAGGACGTGGCAGCAGGAGGCAGACTGTTGGAGAGGATGTGGCAGCAGGAGACAGACTGTTGGAGAGGATGTGGCAGCAGGAGGCAGACTGTTGGAGAGGATGTGGCAGCAGGAGGCAGACTGTTGGAGAGGATGTGGCAGCAGGAGACAGACTGTTGGAGAGGATGTGGCAGCAGGAGGCAGACTGTTGGAGAGGATGTGGCAGCAGGAGACAGACTGTTGGAGAGGATGTGGCTGCAGGAGGCAGACTGTTGGAGAGCATGTGGCAGCAGGAGGCAGACTGTTGGAGAGGATGTGGCAGCAGGAGACAGACTGTTGGAGAGGATGTGGCAGCAGGAGACAGACTGTTGGAGAGGATGTGGCAGCAGGAGACAGACTGTTGGAGAGGATGTGGCAGCAGGAGACAGACTGTTGGAGAGGATGTGGCAGCAGGAGACAGACTGTTGGAGAGGATGTGGCAGCAGGAGTCATACTGTTGGGGAGGATGTGTTTTGGGACTCTCCTGTTGTTCACAAGTATTAGACTGAGATCAACACAGCCTTACAGACAATTGTTGACATCACCATTCCACTGGATTTCAGAATTCTGTATTTGGGCCTCAGGACTCCTGCCATGGACACAACCAGCAGCTCTCTGGAGCCTCCTCCTGGCTCCAGCAAAAAAGCCAATCACAAAAAAATGGATGACACAAAACACACCAACAATCAAGGACGTTATAATGAACATTCGACAAATGGGGAAAACAAATCAGTTTGAAAATTGACAATTGTGGACATATGTTTGGGTTCTAGTTGTTTGTAGTTTTAACTGATTTGTGGGATGTCTTTTTATTTATGTCTCTTTTTCTTTCTCTGGTTGTGTTTTGTTTGATATTTCATGTTTGAGTATCTTTTTTTGCTTTTTGTTCTTAGAAAATGTATTTTTTTAAATCTTGGCTAAACAAAGGAATAACCGGACACTGGGGATATGTCAAGTTTTGATGGGAGCACATTTTGCCTGTCAAACATTGAAACTTACACTAGGACTACGATGGCGCTGTTTTACCGCCAGACGCGAGGGGGCAGCAATGCGCCAACCGCGCCTAGACTGCCGGAAATCTACACGAAGAAGAAGAAGACTAAGAAGAAGAAGAAGAAGAAGAAGAAGAAGAAGAAGAAGAAGACCGGGCGGAACTCTGCGACAGATGGAACAGCGGTTGTTTCTTTTCTAGCTAAATTACACAAATATGAAGAAAAGATTCAACATCAACCTGGACGACAGCGCGTTCACGACAGAAAGATCCCCGGTGCGTCCTCTTTGCGTTAGGATTAGTCCAGTTAATATACTTTTGTTTTGGTGATGACACTGTACCAACCTTCCACAAACTCGTTCAAACTACATATTTGTGCTCGAATGTGCATTTCAATGACACAGACTGCGCAGATTGGTCCTGATGTAGACAAGATGATGCGTGATTCCTCCTACAATGGTGCAGTGTTCATGTGCACGATCAAAATCCGATGATCTCATTTCTGGAGTTCTCAGATTATTTCAATCTGATGTGAGGAATCCGATTTAGTTCTTATTGTTCTCACCCGTGCAGGTTTTTAAAAGAGAAATTATGCTCTGAAAAAAATGTCTGACGGAGAGAAACGTATGTCTTCGAAATACAACATTTATTCTCACTGACGTTTCACCGGGTGTTTTGATGATCGGATTTTCTCTTATTTTATTATTCTGGTTCTTTATTAAGCTTAACCAATTACATTTCATACATCAAAAATATTTAGAGACATACAATTTACAAATAAATATGGCTTTTTGGTTTGGATATGGTGAGCAAATCAGTCTGTTCAATAAGAACAGGGAAAAAAGTAATTCTGATGAATGTAGAATTAGCCAAATATAAGAAATAAATTAATTGCCATTTTCTTTTTATAGTCTCCATTTGTGTCATGAAAACCAAAAATTATATGTTCAAACTTGAATCTAAAGTTGGATTTAACGTGAAGTATTATAAATTGTCTTTCCAAAAGGGTTTTATAATAGTGCACTCTCAAAAAAGATGACAAATTGTTTCAGGCTATTTTTTACAAAAAGTGCAGTTGGGGTCAATTGTTTTAATATATCGTAGCATAAATTGATTAATGGGATAAATTCTACAAAGTAATTTAGAAGAGACATCTTTCATCTTATTGTTTATTTAAAAAAACGTTGATTCAAAGTCCAGGGCACAGGACGACATATTGTTGATATAGAGCACATATTCTTCTGTTGTTCTTTATCTCCCGACGGTGTGTGTCAGTCACAGACAGTGTGTGTCAGTCACAGACAGTGTGTGTCAGTCACAGACAGTGTGTGTCAGTCACAGACAGTGTGTCAGTCACAGACAGTGTGTGTCAGTCACAGACAGTGTGTGTCAGTCACAGACAGTGTGTGTCAGTCACAGACAGTGTGTGTCAGTCACAGACAGTGTGTGTCAGTCACAGACAGTGTGTGTCAGTCACAGACAGTGTGTGTCAGTCACAGACAGTGTGTGTCAGTCACAGACAGTGTGTGTCAGTCACAGACAGTGTGTCAGTCACAGACAGTGTGTCAGTCACAGACAGTGTGTCAGTCACAGACAGTGTGTGTCAGTCACAGACAGTGTGTGTCAGTCACAGACGGTGTGTCAGTCACAGACAGTGTGTGTCAGTCACAGACAGTGTGTGTCAGTCACAAACAGTGTGTGTCAGTCACAGACAGTGTGTGTCAGTCACAGACAGTGTGTGTCAGTCACAAACAGTGTGTGTCAGTCACAGACAGTGTGTGTCAGTCATAGTCGGTGTGTGTCAGTCACAGACAGTGTGTGTTGGTCACAGACGGTATGTGTCGGTCACAGACGGTGTGTGTCGGTCACAGACAGTGTGTGTCAGTCACAGACGGTGTGTGTCAGTCATAGTCGGTGTGTGTCAGTCACAGACAGTGTGTGTCAGTCACAGTCGGTGTGTGTCAGTCACAGACAGTGTGTGTCAGTCACAGACAGTGTGTGTCGGTCACAGACAGTGTGTGTCGGTCACAGACGGTGTGTGTCGGTCACAGACAGTGTGTGTTGGTCACAGACAGTGTGTGTCAGTCCCAGACAGCATCAAATACAACGTCACATCCTTTAGGAGTCACAGGTTGTCTCATTGAACCTCAGCAAATGTCCGTCACTGTCCAGAAGCTGATCCACCAATGAGGATAAAAGAAGGACTTTCTGCGTATGAGATGTATTTGTTATTCCAGATAAAGACATTATGAGAGAAGTTATGCTTGTATATAAGTTATGCTTGTATATAAGTTATGCTTGTATATAAGTTATGTTTGTATATAAGTTTTGTTTGTATATAAGTTATGTTTGTATATAAGTTATGTTTGTATATAAGTTATGCTTGTATATAAGTTATGCTTGTATACAAGTTATGCTTGTATACAAGTTATGCTTGTATACAAGTTATGCTTGTATACAAGTTATGCTTGTATACAAGTTATGCTTGTATACAAGTTATGCTCGTATACAAGTTATGCTCGTATACAAGTTATGCTCGTATACAAGATAAGATATTCCTTTATTGTCCCACATGGGGAAATTCCATTGATGCAACGCAGGTAGATACAGAGATAGATACTGCTCGTATACAAGTTATGTTTGTATATAAGTTATGTTTGTATATAAGTTATGTTTGTATATAAGTTATGCTCGTATATAAGTTATGTTTGTATATAAGTTATGCTCGTATATAAGTTATGTTTGTATATAAGTTATGCTCGTATATAAGTTATGTTTGTATATAAGTTATGCTCGTATATAAGTTATGTTTGTATATAAGTTATGTTTGTATATAAGTTATGTTTGTATATAAGTTATGTTTGTATATAAGTTATGCTCGTATATAAGTTATGCTCGTATATAAGTTATGTTTGTATTTAAGTTATATTTGTATATAAGTTATATTTGTATATAAGTTATGTTTGTATATAAGTTATGTTTGTATATAAGTTATGTTTGTATATAAGTTATGTTTGTATATAAGTTATGCTCGTATATAAGTTATGTTTGTATATAAGTTATGTTTGTATATAAGTTATGTTTGTATATAAGTTATGTTTGTATATAAGTTATGCTTGTATATAAGTTATGCTTGTATATAAGTTATGCTTGTATATAAGTTATGCTTGTATATAAGTTATGCTTGTATATAAGTTATGCTCGTATATAAGTTATGCTCGTATATAAGTTATGCTCGTATATAAGTTATGCTCGTATATAAGTTATGCTCGTATATAAGTTATGCTCGTATATAAGTTATGCTCGTATATAAGTTATGCTCGTATATAAGTTATGCTCGTATATAAGTTATGCTCGTATATAAGTTATGCTCGTATATAAGTTATGCTCGTATATAAGTTATGCTCGTATATAAGTTATGTTTGTATATAAGTTATGCTCGTATATAAGTTATGCTCGTATATAAGTTATGTTTGTATATAAGTGCCCAAGCTAGAAGTGTCTGTCTTTGATATTTTTACTGGTATTTTGACATTATAGTTGCAAAGAAGTAGAAAATTCAGACCGATTGGAGAATTGCAACCACAACGTTTCTTTGTTTGAGCGAGAGCTGCGTTCAAGAGAAGAATGAGATCACGACAATATGTTTATTACCATATTGCACATCCCTAATCCTGTAGTTAAGAGCTGTACAAACACAATATTTGTTAGTTCAGGCGTTCTATCATTTAGTTTACAACTTTTGAACAGAATCCTTTTAATAACATATTTTTGTTCCCCCCACACATTTCTTGGACTAGTTATTGATACTGAGTACTTAGTGTTTTATTTGGCGGAGAACATTTTTTTTACTATATTATCTATTTTAAGTGGAGTAGTGTGTTTTAGCATTATTGTGTCAGTGGTTAACAATATTAGCATTTATTGTGATAAGTTTTGTAGTAATAAATCCAACTTAATTGTTTTATTTGTAACAGGCCCGTTAGTTAAGTCCTGGTTCATTTCTTCATTTTCACCTTACCCTAAATCTGAACTAAAGTAATAGTTAATCACAACTATCACCAATAATCAAGTCGGCTGATCGAGACATGTCCCTTTTATATATGTTTATCGCAGCCAAAGCCACAGTTCAAGTCGTCTTCAAATCGAGACGAAACCAGCGGCGAGTCTTCAACTCCAGCACCTGCACAACAGCCCCTGTCCTACGCAGAGTACGTCATCCACAGTAAGATCAGCTCCACAGACGGACCCTCCTCCAAGCTGCCCGGGCCTGGAGACTGTGCTAAAGGTCTGAACTCAGCGCCATCTGAAGAGGAAAAAGATGGTGAGATGCTTCAGGACTGCACCAGAACTACAGAAGAGGCAAATGACGAGGGCGTCCAGAAGACCAGTTCCATCCATGTTTCTGGACCCAAACCTGTGGGATCTGGGAGCAGCATTATTGTCAGTCCACGGCAGGTAATTTCACACACAACATGCATGCAGTGTTTGAATGATTGCCAGGTTCTTTTATTACTATTATTATCCATCCATCCATCCATCCATTTTCTACCGCTTGTTCCCTTTCGGGGTCGCGGGTGACTGGAGCCTATCCCAGTGACTTCGGGCCTTATTATTATTATTTATTTATTTAATAATTATTTTTAAAAACTCTTTTATCTTTCATCAGAACATAAAACGTACACAAACTCAACAACAATTATTACACCAGAAGAGGGGGTAAACAACAACAACAACAAAAAGCAAAACAAATGATACAGGAAATAAAATAAATAATAATTATAAATTAAAAAACTCAAGAGCGTGCTAGACTTGGTGAGGCTGAAAGATTGAATGGACGATTTTTTTTGGCACAAATCTGAGTCTTATTTCCTCGTGGCGTGGATAAATCATTAGTCCTGCCACGTATCAATCATAAAACGCACCTACCGCTCACCTGCAGCCGTGTGCGGCTCCTCCCCACGTTTCCGCGTGCCTAAGCGCATTGATCTATCATAATATAGTTCCCTCAGTGTACGGGACAAAATGAAGATGGAGAAAGACAGTTGGAGCTGACGCAGAAGTGGACAGAAATCTATGGGAGACGAGAGATGCGATGCGCTCCGTTTTGCTAATAAACAAACGCATGTGTGTGTTGTATCTGTCCACACGGGGGAGTGGCATGTGCACGGGGGAGTGGCATGTGCACGGGGGAGTGGCATGCGCACGGGGGAGTGGCATGCGCACGGGGGAGTGGCATGCGCACGGGGGAGTGGCATGCGCACGGGGGAGTGGCATGCGCACGGGGGAGTGGCATGCGCACGGGGGAGTGGCATGCGCACGGGGGAGTGGCATGAGCACGGGGGAGTGGCATGAGCACGGGGGAGTGGCATGCGCACGGGGGAGTGGCATGAGCACTTCACCTGAGTTCTCAAATCGCCGAAAAATCGTCCATTGCGCCTTTAAGATGACATCATTTTGCCTGTCCCGTATTTCAAAAATTGTTCTTTCAGCTTGTTGTTTTTTCCAAGTTTCCAAGTTAGTATTTTAGACAGTTTTGATCCACTCTCATAATATCTCACTTTGTTTGGTAAAGAGCATTTTCTCAACTATTTCCTGTGAAGTCAGATCATTCATTTCTCCTCTTATCTTTTAATTTATTGTAGAATTTTAGAACACCCCTTTTTGGAATGGTTGGTTCCTCCAACAATTACATTTTTTCTTGCTTATCATTTCGCTCCCCCTTTTGTTACTTATTTTCGGAGACCATGGCTGTGATTTGTCCTTTCCTTAAACAAAGGTTTGTTAAGCAGCTGCATTGAACCTCCAGAGTGTTTTTTCATCTTTCCTCTAACTCTACAGAAATGTAGCTAGGAGCATGATCACTTAGGTCTATTGTGCCTATATCTGCTTCAGTGAATTTAGATCTGTCTTTATCGAGAATAAAAAAAAAGCAGTCTATTCTTGAATAGAGTGAATGTGGATTAGAAAATGTATATACTGGCGTGCCCCAAGGGTTAAAGATACAGAACTCTGTCAGTCTGTGAGAGTCAGATCTCTCCTTCACATGGAACTCCTCCAGGTTTCTACTTTTTCCCAAGGAGGTTTTTGTAGTTTTTCCTGGTCGAGAAGGAGGGTCTAAGGACAGAAGGAGGGTCTAAGGACAGAAGGAGAGTCTAAGGACAGAAGGAGAGTCTAAGGACAGAAGGAGAGTCTAAGGACAGAAGGAGGTTCTAAGGACAGAAGGAGGTTCTAAGGACAGAAGGAGGTTCTAAGGACAGAAGGAGGTTCTAAGGACAGAAGGAGGTTCTAAGGACAGAAGGAGGGTCTAAGGACAGAAGGAGGGTCTAATGACAGAAGGAGGGTCTAATGACAGAAGGAGGTTCTAAGGACAGAAGGAGGTTCTAAGGACAGAAGGAGGTTCTAAGGACAGAAGGAGGGTCTAAGGACAGAAGGAGGTTCTAAGGACAGAAGGAGGGTCTAAGGACAGAAGGAGAGTCTAAGGACAGAAGGAGGTTCTAAGGACAGAAGGAGGTTCTAAGGACAGAAGGAGGTTCTAAGGACAGAAGGAGGTTCTAAGGACAGAAGGAGGTTCTAAGGACAGAAGGAGGTTCTAAGGACAGAAGGAGGGTCTAAGGACAGAAGGAGGGTCTAAGGACAGAAGGAGGGTCTAAGGACAGAAGGAGGGTCTAAGGACAGAAGGAGGGTCTAAGGACAGAAGGAGGTTCTAAGGACAGAAGGAGGTTCTAAGGACAGAAGGAGGTTCTAAGGACAGGGGGCCACCGGGACATCGCCCCTCGCACCTGCTCCCCATCCTCAATCAACGCACCCAAGTCCCTCCTCTGCAGCGCACAGGCGATCCCATAAACCTTCAGGCAGCTGACTCGGCTGCTTCAGACCGTCCTGCGACCCACCACCGCCTTTCCGTGTTTGTCTGAGTCTCTCCAGTGTGAAATGATTCCTGGTCAGACCCAAGTTGAGTCTGTACTTGAATTTGCAGAAAGAGTGGGGCATCAAGGCTCACCGAGTCCTTCATGACGTTCACGGGACATTTCATAAACGAGGACTGGGAAATGAAGTCGTATGTCCTGCAAACCTGAACAATACACCAAACCCACACCAGGGCACACATTGCAGATGTGTTGAAAGCAGCAGTGGATGAGTGGAGTGGAGCCAAGTGTTTGTCAAAGTGATTCATGATTATTAATGATTGAAGCACTAAAAATGTGTCAGTCTGTTATGTTGCAACTAATAAGACACAAGTTCATTTATCATTGTGTTTCAACCAAAACATATATTGAACTAAATGTATAGGGGTTCCCCTGTGTATCAAATCAAATCAAATCAATTTATTTTTGTAAGGCCCAAAATCACAACAACAGTTGCCTCTGAGGGCCACAGGGAGAAATGAATCAACAATGTCTGTGGTGGCGATGGAGTCAGACAATGTCTGTGGTGGCGAGGGACGATGTCCCAGGGTCCTCTGTCCTTAGACTCTCCTTCTCGGCCAGGAAAAACTACAAAAAAAACCTCTTTGGGAAAAAAAGCGTAGAAACCTGGAGGAGTTCCAGTGAAGGAGAGATCCGACTCTCACAGACGGACAGACGGACACAAGGAGACTGGAGCTGGACCCACTCTTCAGGCAGATGAGGGACCGACTGAGTCGAGCTGGACCCACTCTTCAGGCAGAAGAGGGACCGTCTGAGTCGAGCTGGACCCACTCTTCAGGCAGAAGAGGGACCGTCGGAGGCGAGCTGGACCCACTCTTCAGGCAGAAGAGGGACCGTCTGAGTCGAGCTGGACCCACTCTTCAGGCAGAAGAGGGACCGTCTGAGTCGAGCTGGACCCACTCTTCAGGCAGAAGAGGGACCGTCTGAGTCGAGCTGGACCCACTCTTCAGGCAGAAGAGGGACCGTCGGAGGCGAGCTGGACCCACTCTTCAGGCAGATGAGGGACCGTCTGAGGCGAGCTGGACCCACTCTTCAGGCAGAAGAGGGACCGTCTGAGTCGAGCTGGACCCACTCTTCAGGCAGAAGAGGGACCGTCTGAGTCGAGCTGGACCCACTCTTCAGGCAGAAGAGGGACCGTCTGAGTCGAGCTGGACCCACTCTTCAGGCAGAAGAGGGACCGTCGGAGGCGAGCTGGACCCACTCTTCAGGCAGATGAGGGACCGACTGAGGCGAGCTGGACCCACTCTTCAGGCAGATGAGGGACCGACTGAGGCGAGCTGGACCCACTCTTCAGGCAGAAGAGGGACCGACTGAGGCGAGCTGGACCCACTCTTCAGGCAGATGAGGGACCGTCGGAGGCGAGCTGGACCCACTCTTCAGGCAGATGAGGGACCGTCGGAGGCAAGCTGGGCCCATTCTTCAGGCAGATGAGGGACCGTCCACACAGGGCAGGGACCACTTCACCAGGGGAGGGGCATCTGGGTCCACAGGTCCTCAGGAGTGAGAGAAAGAAAAGAAGGCGGTGAACAGTTTGCAAGTGGAATCAAAAAATATTGTTTGATAGCATAAGTAGTCAGAAGAAGAAGAGGATAGTGCTCAAGCTGTCATACTTCCCCCAGCATAGTTACTCCTAGGGCAGCGTAGCTAAAGCTGTGGGTTTATGTTTCTGTTCCTAACTGGTCTGACCATAAGCGATTTCGAAGAGGAACGTTTTAAGCCTGGACTTAAATGAAGAGACTGTGTCAGCATATTTAACATGGGTCGGGAGCTGATTCCATAACACAGGAGCTTGGTAGCTAAACGCTCTACCTCCTACAGTACTTTTAGAGACTCTTGGCACCACCAGAAGGCCGGCATTCTGAGAGCGAAGAGCTCTGTTTGGATGATATGGTTCTATAGCATCTTTGAGGTAGGATGGGGCCATGTCATTTATGGCTTTGTAGGTCAAGAGTAGAATTTTGAATTTGATTCTGGACTCGACGGGGAGCCAGTGAAGAGACTTCAGCACTGGCGTAATGTGCTCTCTTCTTTTTGTTCCTGTTAGTAATCTTGCTGCTGCATTTTGAACCAGTTGAAAGCTTTTTATGGAGCTTTTAGGACACGCTGCAAGCAGGGAGTTACAGTAGTCTAATCTAGTCGTTACAAATGCATGGATAAGTTTTTCGGCATCACTTTTAGGCAGGATTCTTCTGATTTTGGCTCTTGTTGCGCAAATGGAAATAGGCTGTTTTACAAGCTTGATTTATATGAGCTTTAAATGAGAGCTCCTGGTCAAATAAGACTCCAAGGTTTCTTACAGTAGAACTGGAGGCTACACTGACATTGTCCAGTGTGACTATCTGCTCAGATAGAGAGTCTCGTCGATGCTTAGGGCCAAGCACAATGACCTCGGTTTTTTCAGGGTTAAGAAGCAGGTAGTTTAGTGTCATCCAGGTTTTTATCTCCTTCACACAAGTACTAAGTCTGTCTACTTGATCGCTCTGATCAGGTTTCATTGATAAATACAGCTGAGTGTCGTCTGCATAGCAGTGGAAGTTAATGTCATGCTTTCTGATAATGTTGCCTAATGGTAGCATATAAAGAGTAAACAGAATTGGTCCGAGTACCGAACCCTGTGGCACACCGTAAATTACTTTAGAGCTTGGTGAGGAGCTCTGGTTTACATTAACAAATTGGAACCTATCAGATAGATAGGATTTAAACCAGCTGAGGGCTGTTCCTCCAACACCTACATCACATTCTAACCTCTGCAGTAGAATGTTGTGGTCGATGGTGTCAAACGCTGCGCTGAGGTCCAACAGAACCAGGATTGAGACCAGTCCATCGTCAGCGGCTAATAACAAATCATTTGTGACTTTAACTAGTGCAGTTTCAGTGCTGTGGTGGGCTCTGAACCCTGACTGGAAAACTTCAAATAAGTTATTGTCCTGCAGGTGGCGACAAAGCTGTTTTACTACAACTTTTTCAAGGATTTTAGAGACGAAGGGAAGATTTGAAATAGGTCTGTAGTTTACCAATAGGTCGGGATCTAGATTAGGCTTTTTCAGAAGAGGTTTAATGACTGCATGTTTGAAGGATGTGGAACATAAACACTTTGGAGTGAAGTATTTATTATATTAAGAATAGGGTCTATAATTAGGGGAAGAATGTCTTTGAGGAGCTTGGAATGGGGTCTAGGACACAAGTTGAGCTTTTAGAGGACATAATGGCTGAAGTTATCTCTGCTTGATCAACAGCTGTGAACCTTTCTAGGTTTACAGGTGGATTTATCTGGGACGTTAGATTTACAGCTTGGGCTAGTTCAGGGCTAATAGCGGGGGTAATTTCATCTAATTTATCTCTGATTGTTTTTATTTTATTGTTAAAAAATAGGAGGAAATCATCAGAGCTAAGTGTAGCTGGGATTGAGGGCTCTACTGCACTGTGACAGTTTGTTAGCCTAGCTACAGTGCTGAAAAGGAATTTAGTGTTACTTTTGTTGACTTCTATTAGATTTGAATAATATCTGGTTTGAGCCTTACGCAGAGCCTGCTTATAGGACAGCAGGCAACTTTTCCTGCTTTTAGGGATTCTTCGGTGTGAGAGCGACGAAATAATCCCTCTAACTTTCTAACTCTTTGTTTATGTGAACGCAGTTCTTGGTTGTACCATGGGGAGGCGCGCTTTGGCCTAATGACCTTCTGTTTTAACAGCGCGACAACGTCAAGAGCAGACTTCAGAGAATTCATGGTCAAGTCGACACATTGATCACTTAAACTGGGACTAAAGCTGTTCTCAGCAGGATCACATGACATGATCACATGACATGATCACATGACATGTCACTGAATATTGGCTCTATTATTTCTTTGAATTTTGAGATAGATTTTTCAGATATTGTCCTTTTCATTATAACTTTATTTTGTGGGACTGGATGATCTTTAAGAATAAACTGAAAGGTAATTAGGAAATGATCTCACAATATAGGGGTTTGAGGGAGGACAATGAGGTCACTAATCTCTGTTCCATACGTTAGGACAAGATCCAGAGTGTTCTTGTGAGTGTGAGTCGGTTTATTTACATTCTGAGTGAAACCAATGCTGTCTAACAAGGCGCTGAAGGCATTACTGAGAGAGTCATCACTCATGTTCACGTGGATATTAAAGTCTCCAACTATAACTATTTTATCCCAGGCTAACACTAAGTTTTATATAAAGTCAGAAAACTCTGTTAAAAACTCTGAATAGGGACCAGGAGGTCGGTAGATAACTATGAACAAAACTCCTTTTTGGTTTTTCATATTTGGACATGTGATCGACAGCATGAGGCTTTCAAATGAGTGAAATGCATTGTTAGTTTTAGGGCTCATGAGTAGGCTTGAGTGTGAGATCACTGCCACACCACCACCTCGGCCTGTGCTCCTGGCAGTCTGAAAGTTAACATGGGTGGGTGGGGTGGACTCATTTAGTCTGACGTAGTCGTCTTGTTGAAGCCACGTTTCAGTTAGAGCTAGAAGATCTATGTTATAGTCACTAATTAATTCATTAACTAAGAGCGATTTGGAGGAAATTGCTCTAATGTTTAGCAGTCCACATTTTACGTGTTTATTCATTTGTGTCATTTGTGTCATTTGTGTCATTTGTGATTGTTATTTTCCTTAAGTTATTTGGTCTGACGCCTGAAATATTTTTTCTGAGATATGACTTTTTGGCATTATTTGTACGAGGGACACGAGGGACACACACAGTCTCTATCTGTCTTGAATCTGAACACTTCACATGTAACAGAACGGGCGAGAGAGATAGTTTGTTTATCTGAATCAAAGAGTGACTACATTACTTTAAATATGATCTTGTATTCTTTTAGAGAGGAAATCCCATTCTGAAGTATGTCCATCGCGTCCCGTGGGAGTTTGGAGAAGTGGTCCCAGACTATGTCCTTGGCCAGACCACCTGCGCTCTCTTCCTCAGGTGCCTTTTGTCTTTTTTCTTTTTCCCCCTGTTTTTTTATATACAAAAAAAACACAGAGAACATTGAACAAGACACATAGAGATAACCTGTAAACTGTATAAGTAGTTTTAAATGTGTAGTCTGGTGTAATTGTTCCATATGGTCCACAGTCAGACCTACTCCACACACTGTACTCTGCTCCCAGGTGTTCAGTGGGCGTGGCCTCCTACTTCTGAGGAGTGAAATGTCCCCAATATCCGTAATGTTGTGCCTCAAGAACTTTTGAACCTCCTTGCCTGGATAATGGGTGCATCAGAAGATCCTACTTTGAAGAAGTGTCAGGCCAGATTGAAGTCCAGCTTGTGTCCATCTGCAGAGACATCGTCTCTCTTGCTTCTGATGGCTATAAACAAACACCAAAATCTTCCAGAACAGCTGGTCAAGAGGACATTCTTGATGATGGTGATGACTGATGATGATGAGACACTTTAGAGACAATGCCCTATTTCATCACAATTTGTCCAGATCTTTTGTCCAGATACAGTTTTCATTTGATAGTTATGAAAGGAGCCTATTGTGGAGCTCGTTATATTACCGTAACTGTTTGATTATTGAATTTGTGTATATATTTTTTATTTGATGCACCCCCCTTAAGTCTATATTAAAGAATTTGGAACTTATTATAAAGAATTTGGAACTTATTTTAATATTGTGTTATTAGTATCAGTTAAGGGGCCCATGAAGTCGAATCTGAAATGCAGCATGTGAAAAATGAGGCCCCATGGTGAGCTTCTTTCAATATGAGATCATTTTGAAATTATAACTTTTCATAGTTCATAGTATTGTCTGTCTTTGTGCCAAAAATGAAGAGTGTGACCCTTTAACTTTCTGAGATAATTTGAGTGAAAGATGCTATGAGAGGCTAATATTTGCATATTTTCATACATTTCCAAACTTCAAAAGACCATTACCCACTAACTGAAAAGTTCCGGCTGGAGGAACTTTTGGTGGAAGAAGTTTAACTATTTTACTTGATAGAAACCATAATAAAAAGTATTTCCCAGGATTCTAGGCCCTTTCTGAGAGCTAGCCTATGGCCTATAGCCCATGGCGTGTTTACAGCATGCATATCATGTATGTTCATTAACAAACACTGTCCCGAACCAAATAAACAATAATATTACTAACCTGTATTTTGTGATGAATTTGCAGTGTGCGATATCACAACCTGAACCCGAACTACATCCACGAGCGTCTTAAACATCTGGGGTCTAGTTTTGCCCTGCGAGTTCTGCTGCTGCAGGTGGATGTGGTGAGTTTAACACTGGAAGTGTTTGACTGGCTCAAATTAGAGCACATGCCACGTTGGTATCAACATTTTCTCAATTACTAGTTTGGAAACTTAGAAAACAAAACGCTGAAATAGCAATCTTTAATTCAAATATGAGACTAGCAGAATAATGTAATCTTAACCAAATGCAATCAAATGCAATTGAATCTTCCTACAAAAATATTTTCTCTAAAATTCCAGGATTATTTTCTGGATACCCTCAATTTACTCATCAAAATGAAAAAATAGGTGCTGAAATAACAGTTTTGAAAATACAGAGCACAATCGAGATTGAACAATTGAATCTGAAGAGCGATGGCTTCACTTAGGAGTGGTATAAAGTGTTCAATCTCAGATTCCTGGACTTTCAGGTATGACTAGTCACACTACTATGCCCTGTTGCCAATATTTTACATTAGATTCATTGAATTCAAGAGGAACTGGAGGCACAATAAATAAAATAAATATACGACCGATTGACATCTAGAGCGAGATGAACCCTTTTGGTGGCAGTACAGAAGAAATGTGTGAATCAAATGGAAGTACTTACATTGTAAATGACATTAAGACTCAATTTGAAAATGTAGTTATTTACCTAAATGTTGGACAATTTATGCCGTGAGTTTTACTTTTTTAGATGTCTTGTGCCATTTTACCTGTGAAGTTTCTCTCTGTCATGTTCCGTTGTTTAAATTTGAAAACCGATAATAAAATACCAATTTCGAAACCACAATGATAATAAAAATGCCTTTATTCAAGACAGTCATCTTCAACACACAATTATACATGTTCCCATATGGTCTTCTACTAGTTCTGGGGCCTAAACATACCACACACTACAACATTTAGGTGCGTAAGCTCACAAAAGCACAGCCGGAGCAGGATGTCCAGACTTGCACCAGGTCCACAGTGAAAATGACCACATGAAGTGTGTGAATCACGGGTTGGACGCACGATGCAAAAGTGAAACAAAGCTGAACTTTAGGCGGCTGATGTAGAATAGGAAACAATTAGAAATTATGCTAGAGTGATACCTAAATATTTCTTTATCCGGAAGGAGGACAAACACCAAACCTGCACCGGTAAAAATCATCCAGACGCAACTCTTGGAGCAAATGATGATATTCCCCAAACTCTGCTCAACTCTGAAGTATTTAGTGAAGCCACGTGTGAACACACGACAGGAAACGCAACACACGACAGGAAACGCAACACACGACAGGAAACGCAACACGCGACAGGAAACGCAACACACGACAGGAAACGCAACACGCGACAGGAAACGCAACACACGACAGGAAACGCAACACGCGACAGGAAACGCAACACGCGACAGGAAACGCAACACACGACAGGAAACGCAACACGCGACAGGAAACGCAACACGCGACAGGAAACGCAACACACGACAGGAAACGCAACACACAACAGGAAACGCAACACACAACAGGAAACGCAACAGGAAACACAACACACGACAGGAAACGCAACACACGACAGGAAACGCAACACGCGACAGGAAACGCAACACGCGACAGGAAACGCAACACGCGACAGGAAACGCAACACGCGACAGGAAACGCAACACGCGACAGGAAACGCAACACGCGACAGGAAACGCAACACACGACAGGAAACGCAACACACAACAGGAAACGCAACACACAACAGGAAACGCAACAGGAAACACAACACACAACAGGAAACGCAACAGGAAACAACAGGAAACGCAACAGGAAACACAACAGGAAACGCAACAGGAAACACAACACACAACAGGAAACGCAACAGGAAACACAACACACAACAGGAAACACAACACACAACAGGAAATGCAACAGGAAACACAACACACAACAGGAAATGCAACAGGAAACACAACACACGACAGGAAACGCAACACACGACAGGAAACGCAACACACGACAGGAAACGCAACAGGAAACACAACACACAACAGGAAACGCAACAGGAAACACAACACAACAGGAAACGCAACAGGAAACACAACACACAACAGGAAACACAACACACAACAGGAAACGCAACACACGACAGGAAACGCAACACACGACAGGAAACGCAACACACGACAGGAAACGCAACACACGACAGGAAACGCAACACACGGCAGGAAACGCAACAGGAAACACAACACACAACAGGAAACGCAACAGGAAACACAACACACAACAGGAAACGCAACAGGAAACACAACACACAACAGGAAACGCAACAGGAAACACAACACACAACAGGAAACACAACACACAAAAGGAAACGCAACAGGAAACACAACACACAACAGGAAACACAACACACAACAGGAAACGCAACACACGACAGGAAACGCAACACACGACAGGAAACGCAACACACGACAGGAAACGCAACACACGGCAGGAAACGCAACAGGAAACACAACACACAACAGGAAACGCAACAGGAAACACAACACGCAACAGGAAACACAACACACAACAGGAAACGCAACAGGAAACACAACACACAACAGGAAACACAACACACAAAAGGAAACGCAACAGGAAACACAACACACGACAGGAAACGCAACACACGACAGGAAACGCAACACACGACAGGAAACGCAACACACAACAGGAAACGCAACAGGAAACGCAACACACAACAGGAAACGCAACAGGAAACGCAACACACAACAGGAAACGCAACAGGAAACACAACACACAACAGGAAACGCAACAGGAAACACAACACACAACAGGAAACGCAACAGGAAACACAACACACAACAGGAAACACAGCTCCTCAGCCGCACATGCAGTGGATGCCAGTGTTTGCCTTTAAGATGCACAAGCATCAACTTTTTGGTTTTGATTTTCTACACTTTTGACTATACTTTTTGAACACATTTGCTGTGAAGAAGGATGACAGATACTCGCCGAAATGTCAATGTTTTATGTCTTTGATTGGGAATTTGAGTTCATATTTGTTGTCGTCCACAGAACGATCCTCACTACGTCTTGAAGGAGTTGGCTCGAATCTGCATCATGGCCAACTGCACTCTGGTCCTGGCCTGGAGGTGAGCTTTTTTTAGTTTAGTTTTACAACTAGATTTGGATACTTATCTTTGGCATTTCATGTTATCCAACTTAAAGTTTGATTGCTCCATAAACGACCTGGAGTCTCATCCAGCTCACTTTCGTTCAGTATATTGTGGATTAAACCCCCTTGTTCTCTGGCCTCAGTCTGAGCGAGCCTTGCCTGAGCCTTGCCTAGCCGCTAGCTTTAGAGCTACACTTTCCCCTGCCTCTACCTGCTCAAGTTTTCATATGTTGAGTCAGAACCCAGGCTCCATCTCTGACGACAAGTGCGTGAAGTATAGTGATAACTACTCATGCTTCAGTTAGAGGTGCGGATCTGCTGTTTGGAGGAGCTGGAGTCCAGCTCTAGCCAGGTTGTAGCATCAGGTTTACTGGACCGTGCCACAGGTTGCAGTGTTGGCATTAGCAATGTTAGCAAGGGTAAGACTAGACCCTCAGAGCCTCCCGTGCAGCCGGGAATAGACCAGGTACAAAACAGGGACTATTTGTGACAGTTCGGAGGGGTCGATGCTGTAAAGTAGTAATGCACTGTGAGCTTCCCGTCTACAATAGTTTGCCCTCTGCACTGGTGAAAATAGTGCTTCAGATAAATGAGACATTACCACTGCAGAGCCTACACAAGGCACCTTTTCCTATCACCTAACACTTCAATTAACACACACGCAAGGGCCAAAGTGAGTGGTGCTTTTCCCTTTAAAGCACCTCTTTAAAACTCCTTGTGATTGTTATGGGTGTGACGAGATGATAAACTTCTGAGAGGGCAGAAGATGTTTGCCTCCCATAGTCAGCTGACTGCGAGTGGAATCCTCAAATAAAACTCTTTCCTCAGGCACACAAACGCTCTCACTTCACCCACAGCAAGGTCACACTTTGGTTTTCAGCCCAAATGTCTTGCTGAGATGCCTAACTTTACCACACTTCTCAGCGTTTCACACCATCCGTGTACCTCCATGTTACGCCCAGATGAGAAGAGTCAACTTCGGCTTAAACTCCAAAATAAGCTGAACTAAAACTCAACAGTATCCCAAGCAGCTGCATTAGGTTTATACATCTCCTCCTGACCAATTATACAGCTCCTGCAGGTGCTGGAGCGGCACCTGCAGGTGCTGGAGCGGCACCTGCAGGTGCTGGAGCGGCACCTGCAGGAGCTGGAGCGGCACCTGCAGGAGCTGGAGCGGCACCTGCAGGAGCTGGAGCGGCACCTGCAGGAGCTGGAGCGGCACCTGCAGGAGCTGGAGCGGCACCTGCAGGAGCTGGAGCGGCACCTGCAGGAGCTGGAGCGGCACCTGCAGGAGCTGGAGCGGCACCTGCAGGAGCTGGAGCGGCACCTGCAGGAGCTGGAGCGGCACCTGCAGGAGCTGGAGCGGCACCTGCAGGAGCTGGAGCGGCACCTGCAGGAGCTGAGCTGGGGTGTTGATCTGAACAGGCGTCTTTTTACCTCTCTTTTCTGTGCTCAGTTCAGAAGAAGCAGGAAGATACTTGGAAACATACAAGTCCTACGAGAAGAAGCCTGCTGACCTGCTGAAGGAACAAGTGGAGAAGAACTACCTGTCCAAGGTTTGTTAGAAGCTTTTTCTAGTGGCTTTGTCCTAGACCTAGAGCAAAGGTAAAAATGTTCTTCTGGAAGAACAAATCCTACTACTCATCAGTGTATTTGTACACACAGAAGTTCTGCTGGATAATATTACTCCTGTAATTGGGCCGGAACAAATAGCTGCATTTCCGACGTTGCAATATTACCAAAAGTAATGATGTAATCGCAGATGCACATGGACATTTGTGCTTTGGTCAAATATAATAGGACATCATCTGCATTTTCATTCTGTCCCATCAATTGAGACTCCATCATTTGTTTCCAATTGTCTAATGGGGGACCAAGCCCCGCCTCTCCTTTTTTAAATTACAAAAGTAATACAGCTCTTGTGTGTGTGCAACCTTTCCATTCTCTCTTTTGGGATAAATAAGTGGTGAAACAGATATAAAGCTGTTTATTCCTTTGCTCTGTTTCTACACTATAATACAATGCAACTTAAAGTATTCTAAGTAGGTTATTTAGAATATTCAGTATTATCAGTATTGTGTATGTATTGTGTCCCTCATTCATCAGGAGTGTCGGGGCAAACACACAAGCTGGACCCACTGAAGAAAGACCACTGTGAGCAGTGGTCCCCAAACGTTCTGACTCGAGGGCCACATTGGGTTCTAAAATTTGGCCGAGGGGCGGGGCCAGGGGAGGGGCGGGGCCAGGGGAGGGGCGGGGCCAGGAGAGGGGCGGGGCCAGGAAAATATGGTGTGTTACACGCAAGATTTGACCTGTAACTTGTAACAAAGCAACAAATGCATTAAATAATGATTCATTATCTACTGTCTTCTACTGTCCACAAGAGTCTTCTACTGTCCACAAGAGTCTTCTACTGTCCACAAGAGTCTTCTACTGTCCACATGAGTCTTCTACTGTCCACAAGAGTCTTCTACTGTCCACAAGAGTCTTCTACTGTCCACAAGAGTCTTCTACTGTCCACTAGAGTCTTCTACTGTCCACAAGAGTCTTCTACTGTCCACAAGAGTCTTCTACTGTCCACATGAGTCTTCTACTGTCCACATGAGTCTTCTACTGTCCACAAGAGTCTTCTACTGTCCACAAGAGTCTTCTACTGTCCACAAGAGTCTTCTACTGTCCACAAGAGTCTTCTACTGTCCACAAGAGTCTTCTACTGTCCACAAGAGTCTTCTACTGTCCACAAGAGTCTTCTACTGTCCACAAGAGTCTTCTACTGTCCACATGAGTCTTCTACTGTCCACATGAGTCTTCTACTGTCCACATGAGTCTTCTACTGTCCGCAAGAGTCTTCTACTGTCCGCAAGAGTCTTCTACTGTCCGCAAGAGTCTTCTACTGTCCACAAGAGTCTTCTACTGTCCACAAGAGTCTTCTACTGTCCACAAGAGTCTTCTACTGTCCACAAGAGTCTTCTACTGTCCACTAGAGTCTTCTACTGTCCACAAGTGTCTTCTACTGTCCACAAGAGTCTTCTACTGTCCACAAGAGTCTTCTACTGTCCACAAGAGTCTTCTACTGTCCACAAGAGTCTTCTACTGTCCACTAGAGTCTTCTACTGTCCACAAGAGTCTTCTACTGTCCACAAGAGTCGTCTACTGTCCACAAGAGTCTTCTACTGTCCACAAGAGTCTTCTACTGTCCACAAGAGTCTTCTACTGTCCACTAGAGTCTTCTACTGTCCACAAGAGTCTTCTACTGTCCACAAGAGTCTTCTACTGTCCACAAGAGTCTTCTACTGTCCACAAGAGTCTTCTACTGTCCACATGAGTCTTCTACTGTCCACATGAGTCTTCTACTGTCCACATGAGTCTTCTACTGTCCACAAGAGTCTTCTACTGTCCACAAGAGTCTTCTACTGTCCACAAGAGTCTTCTACTGTCCACAAGAGTCTTCTACTGTCCACAAGAGTCTTCTACTGTCCACATGAGTCTTCTACTGTCCACAAGAGTCTTCTACTGTCCACAAGAGTCTTCTACTGTCCACAAGAGTCTTCTACTGTCCACAAGAGTCTTCTACTGTCCACTAGAGTCTTCTACTGTCCACAAGAGTCTTCTACTGTCCACAAGAGTCTTCTACTGTCCACAAGAGTCTTCTACTGTCCACAAGAGTCTTCTACTGTCCACTAGAGTCTTCTACTGTCCACAAGAGTCTTCTACTGTCCACAAGAGTCTTCTACTGTCCACAAGAGTCTTCTACTGTCCACAAGAGTCTTCTACTGTCCACAAGAGTCTTCTACTGTCCACAAGAGTCTTCTACTGTCCACAAGAGTCTTCTACTGTCCACAAGAGTCTTCTACTGTCCACATGAGTCTTCTACTGTCCACATGAGTCTTCTACTGTCCACAAGAGTCTTCTACTGTCCACAAGAGTCTTCTACTGTCCACAAGAGTCTTCTACTGTCCACAAGAGTCTTCTACTGTCCACAAGAGTCTTCTACTGTCCACAAGAGTCTTCTACTGTCCACAAGAGTCTTCTACTGTCCACAAGAGTCTTCTACTGTCCACAAGAGTCTTCTACTGTCCACAAGAGTCTTCTAATGTCCACAAGAGTCTTCTACTGTCCACAAGAGTCTTCTACTGTCCACAAGAGTCTTCTACTGTCCACATGAGTCTTCTACTGTGTAAAACACTTGCGCTTCCTGCTTGATTGGCCCCGATGGCCGTTTGTGGTGAATTTTATTTTCTGCAGCTTAGGGGGAACAATGGCCATCTCTTGGGGAAATGTGAGCATTACAGGTGAAAGGTAAAATGAACAGCCACAGTATCATGAGTTTGAATCCCGACTCCGACATTTGCTGCATGTCCTCCTTTCTCTCTCATCATTCCCCTTCCTTTCTTTCTCATTCCATCTACTGTCTAATAAAGCCTACGGCAAAAAAATAAAACATTTTTTAATATAACTTGGATAGGCTTGGTGGGCCGGATTGAAAGGCCCAACGGGCCGGATGTGGCCCGCGGGCCATAGTTTAGGGACCACTGACTGTGAGCAACATCAGATGTGCCCCCTGTGGCCACACACCAGTATCACGCCTGTTCAAAACCTTGGATCATAGCAAGTTACATGACTTATTCAAATAATGAACTTACAGCAGCAATTTTCATTTGATTACTTTTATTATAAGCAATTTGACCCACTTCAAATGAAAAAATACAAAAATCATGTTGATCAGATGTGGTCCAGTTGTGGCCCGGCTGAGGGACATGCGTCTCTTAACTTATTGTTAACTTTCTGACCTGCATGGTGCGCTAGATTACATTACATGTACTAGATTACAGTACATGTACTAGATTACAGTATGTTGCTCACAGTGTTGTTGTTGTTTGTTTGAAGATAACTGACTGTATGACGACGGTGAAGTCCATCAGTAAGACTGATGCCATCACGCTGCTGTCCACCTTCTCAGTAAGTGCCAACAAATACACCTCCTTCCCATTTATTTGTATTTTATTTATTTATTTAGAGCTTTTTAGCAGTTTATATTTGTATTTCCTCATCAAAAACATGTCTTATCCGCACACATTTGGCTGAGGTTGTCTCCTTGACAAGAGCTGAAAATGCTTTACCACTGTGCGTGTTCCGGGCGTGTCCCACCGGGAAGACCCAGGACACGCTGGAGGGACTATGTCTCTCGACTGGCCTGGGAACGCCTCAGGATCCCCCCGGAGGAGGTGGAGGAAGTGTCTGGGGAAAGGGAAGTCTGGGAGTCCCTGCTCGGACTGCTGCCCCCGCGACCGAGCCCCGGATAAAGAGGAAGAAGAAGATGGATCATTTTAATTGGCTTTGTTTATTTTAGACTTCAATAACAATGAAGAACTGAACTCTAATTGACATTTATCAAATGTAAAAGATAAATACATTCAGATTAAACAAAACAAATGACTGAGAGCTTTTCTTTACCTTTTTTAAATATTAGAGCCAAAATCCCTTTTTATTTTCTGTCATGTTTTGATTTCAAAGGAAATGAAAGAGGCAGAAGCTCTGAAGTAACGAGCAAATGTTCAAATACACTTTAAAACATTGTATTTTTATACATTGAAATATAAAACAGTATTTTAACAAACCCAACATTAAACATTAAAGCGTTATATTATTTTTAACATTGTATCTTTTACATACATATTTAATGCACATTTTGACTTCATGTTCACATAATTCAAATAAAAAATGAAATAAAAGCTTTGGTAATGAAAACTCAAAATAACCTTCATAACACACAATACATGGCCTGCTCTGATTGGCCAGAGCTCAAACAATATGCAGATTGTGGTTTCAAAAATGTGTTTTAAAATGTTTAATAATTCCACTGTATAAAAGGCTGAATATATGCGTGTAATATATGTGCACATTTTGTAGCAGTACTTTTTAGCCACGTAACAGTACTTTACTCGAGTACAAATTCTCCTTTAATGTTGTAAAGTAATGTCTTTTTATCTTGATGTTTTGAGTCTGTAGAAGGAATCATCAAGGCCTCGACAGAAGAGCTGCTCCTGTGTCCAGGCCTCGGGCCTCAGAAAGTGAGAAAAACACTGTGAAAAACACGACACAAACATGTTTAAAATAACTTAATATTTGTATTTGTCTTCACAGGCGCGGCGACTGCACCACATCCTACACAAGCCCTTCATCAGAGCCAAGACTAAAGACGGCTGACAGAACTATATTCCTTGATTTGTTTTTTGAATGTTTTTCCAGTGTAATGAACTTGTTTTAAATACTGAGATTTGAACATCATGCAAATAAATATTTTTGTATAATTTTGAGTTTGTCAAAACGATGTTTGGCCAACTACGTATATTATTCACACATTTATGTATTCCACACCAATAGAATTACAAATGAGTCCGTGTCGTCCACCACGGCTGATGTTGTTGTTGTGCTTTATTAGGCAGAGGAAAGTGTGACACGGAGGATCTGCAGTAAACTGAGCAGCCATGCGCTGCTCACATGTTTCTCCATGTGTGATGTCCCTGCAGCATTCATGGATCTATCTATACATTATTCTTTTACATATTTAATAATATATCATTCTGAACAAATTGTATTGTTTTTAGACAACAATTGTTGAATACCGTTAGTTAATAGATAATTGGCTGATTGCCAGGAGGGCGGCGCCCATCGCCCTAAATGGACGCCACTGCATTTAGTCCACATTGTGATTAAATGTGGACTTATTGTTTTTTATCATCAAAACCTGTAAAAAGACAAACTGCAGAATCTTTGATGTGAGAAGAGTTTAACCTCATAACACACAACGTTGTTGTACTACTACTACTACGTTGTAGTACTTTTAGAACTCTAGCAATCCCAGTACTTGCAGAGTGCTCAGTATGTTTTGTACTATGCTGTAGTACTTGTTGGTAGATTTCAGAAGCATGTTCTTTGTCGTCACACGTCCTTCTCTGCCCGAGGCGTGTGAGTGTCCAGAGTGTCCACAGACATGAGAGACAGACGGTCCAAAATGTCCAAATGGTCAAGACGAGATTCAGACCAAGTCCACCACAGGTCCAGATGAAGTCAAAGTCCTGACCAGGTCTAAACACGTGGCACTATTGTGCCACGTGTTCGGCAGCAGGTGTAATAAAATAAAACCTGGTGTTGCGAGCGCGGGCCCATCATTGCTGCTTGCGGCTATAATTGGCTCGAGCCGTCCAGAATGGACCGAGACATTGTTCTTGCCAGGTTTATTATTATTGTTGTTTTGCACGGCAACATTTTGCCACAACTCGGACATTTGTGACCCCCTGAACATCGATGAATGTCACACATGGGGTCATAGGTCAGACATGGGGTCATAGGTCAGACATGGGGTCATAGGTCACACATGGGGACATAGGTCACACATGGGGACATAGGTCACACATGGGGACATAGGTCACAAGTGGGGACATAGGTCATACGTGGGGACATAGGTCACACGTGGGGTCATAGGTCACACATGGGGTCATAGGTCACACGTGGGGACATAGGTCACACGTGGGGACATAGGTCAAACGTGGGGACATAGGTCACACGTGGGGACAGGTCACACATGGGGACAGGTCACACATGGGGACATAGGTCACACATGGGGACATAGGTCACACATGGGGACATAGGTCACGCATGGGGTCAGGTCACACATGGGGTCATAGGTCACACATGGGGACATAGGTCAGACATGGGGTCATAGGTCACACATGGGGACATAGGTCACACATGGGGTCATAGGTCACATGTGGGGACATAGGTCACACATGGGGTCATAGGTCACACATGGGGACATAGGTCACACGTGGGGACATAGGTCACACGTGGGGACATAGGTCACACGTAGGGACATAGGTCACACATGGGGTCATAGGTCACACATGGGGACATAGGTCACACATGGGGACATAGGTCACACATGGGGACATAGGTCACACATGGGGACAGGTCACACATGGGGACATAGGTCACACGTGGGGACATAGGTCACACATGGGGACAGGTCACACATGGGGACATAGGTCACACGTGGGGACATAGGTCATACGTGGGGACATAGGTCACACATGGGGACATAGGTCAAACATGGGGACAGGTCACACATGGGGTCACACATGGGGACATAGGTCACACATGGGGACATAGGTCACACATGGGGACAGGTCACACATGGGGACATAGGTCACACATGGGGTCATAGGTCACACATGGGGACATAGATCACACATGGGGACATAGGTCACACATGGGGACATAGGTCACACATGGGGTCATAGGTCACACATGGGGTCATAGGTCACACATGGGGACATAGGTCACACATAGGGTCATAGGTCACACATGGGGACATAGGTCACACATGGGGACATAGGTCACACATGGGGACATAGGTCACACATGGGGTCATAGGTCACACATGGGGACAGGTCACACATGGGGACATAGGTCACACGTGGGGACATAGGTCACACATGGGGTCATAGGTCACACATGGGGACATAGGTCACACATGGGGACAGGTCACACATGGGGACATAGGTCACACATGGGGACATAGGTCACACATGGGGACATAGGTCACACATGGGGACAGGTCACACATGGGGACATAGGTCACACATGGGGTCATAGGTCACACATGGGGACAGGTCACACATGGGGACATAGGTCACACATGGGGACATAGGTCACACGTGCGGTCATATGTCACACATGGGGTCATAGGTCACACATGGGGTCATAGGTCACACATGGGGACATAGGTCACACATGGGGACATAGGTCACACATGGGGACAGGTCACACATGGGGACATAGGTCACACATGGGGACAGGTCAAACATGGGGACATAGGTCACACATGGGGTCATAGGTCACACATGGGGACATAAGTCACACATGGGGACAGGTCACACATGGGGACATAGGTCACACGTGGGGACATAGGTCATACGTGGGGACATAGGTCACACATGGGGACAGGTCACACATGGGGTCACACATGGGGACATAGGTCACACATGGGGACATAGGTCACACATGGGGACATAGGTCACACATGGGGACAGGTCACACATGGGGACATAGGTCACACATGGGGTCATAGGTCACACATGGGGACATAGGTCACACATGGGGACATAGGTCACACATGGGGACAGGTCACACATGGGGACATAGGTCACACATGGGGTCATAGGTCACACATGGGGACATAGGTCACACATGGGGTCATAGGTCACACATGGGGACATAGGTCACACATGGGGACAGGTCAAACATGGGGACATAGGTCACACATGGGGTCATAGGTCACACATGGGGACAGGTCAAACATGGGGACAGGTCACACATGGGGTCACACATGGGGACATAGGTCACACATGGGGACATAGGTCACACATGGGGACATAGGTCACACATGGGGACAGGTCACACATGGGGACATAGGTCACACATGGGGTCATAGGTCACACATGGGGACATAGGTCACACATGGGGTCATAGGTCACACATGGGGACATAGGTCACACATGGGGACATAGGTCACACATGGGGACAGGTCACACATGGGGACATAGGTCACACATGGGGTCATAGGTCACACATGGGGACATAGGTCACACATGGGGTCATAGGTCACACATGGGGACATAGGTCACACATGGGGTCATAGGTCACACATGGGGACATAGGTCACACATGGGGACATAGGTCACACATGGGGACATAGGTCACACATGGGGTCATAGGTCACACATGGGGACATAGGTCACACATGGGGACATAGGTCACACATGGGGTCATAGGTCACACATGGGGACATAGGTCACACATGGGGACATAGGTCACACATGGGGTCATAGGTCACACATGGGGTCATAGGTCCAATAAAATGGAGGTTGTAGAACGCCCGTCTCAACAGTGTCGACTTGTTCAAAAAAGAAAAAAACATGGAACTCTTAATCTTTGGCCTAGGCACATGAGACTTGGGACAGTGATAGAGCTACCTTTGACCTCTGACCTTTGAGGAGTAAAACACACCTGGAGCATCGCTCTATGATAAACAGGAAGTCAGCCATGTCGAATCAAAGTGCCACCGCCACGCTTGACTTTTTTTTTTCAAAATCGTACTTGCCCTTTAGGTTTTTTGTCCGATCGAGCTCAAAACAACATCTTTTGCATCTAAAGACATTGAAATGTAATAAATATTCAAAAGAATATTCTTTACGGTCGTAACACGCCCTCAAAGATCTGTGGAGCTCATATTTCACTCACTAATGTGTTTTTATTGTTTAATTGGAAATAATTAATACCATGTAATAAATTTACTCTATAGCGCCCCCTACCCATTGTGTGAAAGACTCAACATTGTCTGATTTGTTTGAAACTCATGGTTTATATTCTCCTCCAGACGCCATGAAAAAAAGTGCATTACAGCTATTGTGTATTTTCACAATTGGCCAGCAGAGGCGCAATGAATGCCTTCACTTCCTCTTCCGCTTTTATTTTGATGGAACATTTCCTCTCGTGCCGCATGAGAATTATTATTCTTTAGGCTTTATTCTTTTGACTTAATTCTTTCTGCCACAACTCGAGAGAGAGAGAGAGAGAGAGAGAGAGAGAGAGAGAGAGAGAGAGAGAGAGAGAGAGTGAGTGAGTGAGTGAGAGAGAGTGAGAGAGAGAGAGTGAGAGAGAGAGAGAGAGAGAGAGAGAGAGAGAGAGAGAGAGAGAGAGAGAGTGAGTGAGTGAGAGAGAGTGAGAGAGAGTGAGAGAGAGAGAGAGAGAGAGAGAGAGAGAGAGAGAGAGAGAGAGAGAGAGAGAGAGAGAGAGAGAGAGAGAGAGAGAGAGAGAGAGAGAGAGAGAGAGAGAGAGAGAGAGAGAGAGAGAGAGATTGTAGGATTGTTGACGTGTTTCCTCTCTGTAGCCCGGGTCATTTTGTAGTTCCTCCTTTATTTTCCTGCCTCTGGACAGGCGGGAAGGGGGTCGCGCAGGAAGGCGGCTTTAATTATGATTGTATTTGTTATATTTGTTTAAAATGACATAATTACTTTAGCCCGTTTTTTCTCTCTCCTGCAACTAGTAATATTTGTACATATTTACAGATGATTTAACCTCTGTGGTTTGTATCGCCTCTTTAGGTACTGCGTACTTGTGATAAAATGTGAATATGATTATATTTCTGTGATGTATTTTATCTGCGTAATAGTGATATTTTATCTGCATCATTAGTCTAAGAGAAGAGCGGGTGTGTGACAAACTGCATTTGTGAAGGGGTCGTAAAGATGGGCCAAAGGATGTTTACCCGAGGAGGGGCGACAGCCCAGAGGAGTTTGGGTAATGTTTACCCAAGACTTGATCTCTACGGAAAAATACCAGCTGTAAAACAAGTGCCTTGATGTGAGGCTGACCAATGAGAAATGTGACCCGCCTATTCCAGAATATCTAATAAAACCAACCAGCATGGGAAAAAACGAGGTGAGACGCAGGAGGATCACGCAGGCTGCGTACCACAGCTTGCGTGATCAGTCCCGGCGTTTTCTCCCAAGCTTGCCACACAAATGTCTGATATTTCTGTGTCGTTTCGTTTCATATTCTAAGTTGAATTGTGTTCTCTATGTGTTACGGAATAGCATCGGTGTATGTCTCATTCCATGACAGTACTTTAGGCTTTTCTATTAGTATTGCTCGTCTTTAAATTAAAACATTTCTGATCAAAGCACATCCTAGGCATCGCGCCGCAGATGTAGGATGCAGATGTAGGATGCAGGATGCAGATGTAGGATGCAGGATGCAGATGTAGGATGCAGGATGCAGATGGAGGATGCAGGATGCAGATGGAGGATGCAGGATGCAGATGGAGGATGCAGGATGCAGGATGCAGATGGAGGATGCAGATGGAGGATGCAGATGGAGGATGCAGATGGAGGATGCAGATGGAGGATGCAGATGGAGGATGCAGATGGAGGATGCAGATGGAGGATGCAGGATGCAGATGGAGGATGCAGGATGCAGATGGAGGATGCAGGATGCAGATGGAGGATGCAGGATGCAGATGGAGGATGCAGGATGCAGATGGAGGATGCAGGATGCAGATGGAGGATGCAGGATGCAGATGGAGGATGCAGGATGCAGATGGAGGATGCAGGATGCAGATGGAGGATGCAGGATGCAGATGGAGGATGCAGGATGCAGGATGGAGGATGCAGGATGCAGATGGAGGATGCAGGATGCAGATGGAGGATGCAGGATGCAGATGGAGGATGCAGGATGCAGATGGAGGATGCAGGATGCAGATGGAGGATGCAGGATGCAGATGGAGGATGCAGATGGAGGATGGAGGATGCAGATGGAGGATGCAGGATGGAGGATGCAGATGGAGGATGCAGGATGGAGGATGCAGATGGAGGATGCAGGATGCAGGATGCAGATGGAGGATGCAGGATGCAGATGGAGGATGCAGAATGCAGATGGAGGATGCAGGATGCAGATGGAGGATGCAGGATGCAGATGGAGGATGCAGATGGAGGATGCAGGATGGAGGATGCAGATGGAGGATGCAGGATGCAGATGGAGGATGCAGGATGCAGATGGAGGATGCAGATGGAGGATGCAGATGGAGGATGCAGATGGAGGATGCAGGATGCAGATGGAGGATGCAGGATGCAGATGGAGGATGCAGATGGAGGATGCAGGATGCAGATGGAGGATGCAGGATGCAGGATGCAGATGGAGGATGCAGGATGCAGGATGCAGGATGCAGGATGCAGATGGAGGATGCAGGATGCAGATGGAGGATGCAGGATGCAGATGGAGGATGCAGGATGCAGATGGAGGATGCAGGATGCAGGATGCAGGATGCAGGATGCAGATGGAGGATGCAGGATGCAGATGGAGGATGCAGGATGCAGATGGAGGATGCAGGATGCAGATGGAGGATGCAGGATGCAGATGGAGGATGCAGGATGCAGGATGCAGATGGAGGATGCAGGATGCAGATGGAGGATGCAGGATGCAGATGGAGGATGCAGGATGCAGATGGAGGATGCAGGATGCAGGATGCAGATGGAGGATGCAGGATGCAGATGGAGGATGCAGGATGCAGGATGCAGGATGCAGGATGCAGATGGAGGATGCAGGAGGAGGATGCAGATGGAGGATGCAGGATGCAGATGGAGGATGCAGGATGCAGGATGCAGGATGCAGATGGAGGATGCAGGATGCAGATGGAGGATGCAGGATGCAGATGGAGGATGCAGGATGCAGATGGAGGATGCAGGATGCAGAATTCACATTACATAACAAATCTTTCAAACATTTGAAATGGTGTGAAAGAAGACTGACATTTTCATACAGCTCTTTTCAAGTTTAATAACCAACAGTGTTATGTACAAGGGAAGCAACATCATCATCAAATGAAATAAAATCCAAATTTTAATCAGAGACATTCTAAATAATGCAGAGTTTGACGACCCTGGGTGTCATAGCAGTGGTTCTATAGAACAGAGCGGACACGGTGAAGCCAAAATCATTTGGTTCACACGGTTTCTCAAACTCCTTCAGTTCTATTTTGTTGTAGAATTCAAGCGTTTTTTCCATTAAAAAACCCGACATAGATCCTGCTTTCTGTCAAATGTGTCCGTCAATCAATTTTACAGCGAAGTTGATCATAAAACAGATACATCATAGAAAAACAAGCTTAACAATGAGATCTCAAATGATAGTTATACAGATTTAACAGAGCCAATAAGTGTACATATTTACTCAGAAGAATTGCTTAAATAATACAGACAAGAAATAAGCAACAAAATCAGATTTAAAATAAATTGTGTTGATCCAACACCGTGTCTTCATTTAATGTTAGTGATTACACTACAGTAAATGTAGGAGTTTGTTTCTTGTAAAGACCAGGCCAGGGCTGATTCCACATGCTTCAGCTGCGCTCGTGCCACAGCCAGAGCTGCTACACACAGAGCACTGAGGAGCTCCAGAAAAGCACGGAGAGCTTAAGCTTGTGAGACAAAAGTTCTTAAGACTAAAAGAGTCATTTATTAATGCAAATAACTCTGCACTTGGGCTCATGTCATCGGTTTACGCAAGTTCCTTCTCCGAGGGTCATTCAACTGTTATGAAGCAAGTCCAATCAACGTTCTCTCCCGACAGCATAAAGTTAGTGGCCGACTGAGGTTTTTACAAATGATGCTTTGACTCAATCATAATTTGATCAAAATAAAGTATTTGCGGAGTCATTTGAAAATCCGGACGTTGTTCATGTTTGCTTCTCGTTTGGAGCATTCTGAACTGTGGAGCTCGAGTCCAACGTGAGCGCAGAAGAAAAGAAAGGTGATTGTCCGGATGGTGGTGGAGCGGCTGTGTAAGTACTGCACAGGGCGGAGCCTGCATCATGTGGAATGAGCCGGAACGGTCAGTAGTCAAACTACTATTTCTATTGTAGTTAAACTTTTAAAAGATTTTGAACCAAATAAAAGATGAAATACAGTGACTGAAAACTGCTAGATAGAGAATACTTCGTGAGGAAAATAAGTATTTGAACATCCTGCAATTTTCAACTTCTCTTAGAAATGATGGAGGGACTGAAATGTTCATGACAGAATCTAAAACAACAACTAAGTCCAGAAATCACATTGTATGATTTTCAAGTAATTTATTTGTATGTTGTTGCTGCAAATAACGATTTGAATTCATGGCCATCAAAGACATGTTAGTCTGAAGAGGTTAAAGATGATGTCACTCTCCCTCACACTGGGGCTCCACCATCTCACCTCGTGGGGATCAATGATGATAAGATGAGGAATTAGCCAAGAACTACACAGGAGGAGCTGGTCAATGACCTGAAGAGAGCTGGGACCACAGTTTCACAGGTTACTATGGTAACACACTCCGCCGTCATGGTTTGAACTCATGCATCACACAGAAGGTTCCCCTGCTTAAGTCAGCACATGTCCAGACACATCTGAAGTTTGATCCAGATGGTCATTGGCAAACTCCATGGGAGAATGTCATGTGGTCAGATGAGACCAAAAAATAACTTTTGCTATAAACTCCACTCGCCGTGTTTGGAGGAAGAAGAAGAGAATCCTTCCAGGAATACCATCCCTACTGTGAAGCATGAGGTGGAGACATCAGGCTTCGGGGGTGGACAGGGGACAGGACAGCACTGTGTTAAGAGGAGAATAAATGGGGCCACGTATTGTGAGATTTTGGGCTACAACCTCCTTCCCTCAGTAAGAGCATTAATGATGGGGCGTGGCTGGGTCTTCCAACATGACAATGACACAAGCTCACAGCCAGGACAACCAAGGAGTGGCTCTGTAAGAAGCATCTCAAGGTTCTGGAGTGGCCTAGTCTCCACCTAAATCCAATAGAAACTCTTTGGAGGAGCTGAAACTCCGTGTTGCTCAGCAACAGCCCCAAAACCTGACCGCAGGAGGAGGAGTGGCTCAAATCCCAGTGTGTGCAAACTTGGAACTACAGGGAACGTTTGACCTCTAAATGTAAACAAAGGCTTCCGTACCAAATATTAACATTGATTTTCTCTTATTTGCACCAATAACATACAAATACATTATTTAAAAATCATTAAAAAAAATGTAGATTCCGTCTCTCACAGTGGAAATGCACCCATGATGAACATGTCAGACCCGTCCATCATTTCTAAGTAGGAGAAATCACAGGGTGTTCTTTTTCTCAACAACAATGGTATTGATTAGATGCAACACCAGTGTCTGGAACAGCCCTAATCTAATGACAAACCCAGGGTCATGTTTAGTGAACAAAGAGCCATGCTAGACCTGTTTGGGGGTTATAAAAACATTGACACGTGGTTGAAAAAAGTACAGCTAACCTGGGGTTCACAGCAGAACTACACAGTGCTTTTTACAAATGACTCTGTTAAAACTAATTAAAAACATAAAACAAAAAAACACCAGTTAGAAGGATCTGTACAGCTGCAAGAGGAGAAGGGGCCACAGGGGCCCCACACAAAGAGCACATGTGTTGTTCCTGCCGTCTCTGGTTTACGCCGCAGGAGGAGGAGAGGAGGAGGAGGGGCAGAGGAGGAGAGCATGACCCTTTCCCTCTGCATCGGTGGATCTTCGTCAAGAGCAGGTGTTGATTGTGTTTTGAAATCACCTCTTCAGTCTCTTCCTTCATTCTTCAGTCAACCTTGGTTAAATCAAAATATAGAAATGTTATTTTTATTATAGTCACAAATCCCGCTTCCCTCTTCAAGCCCGTAAACATCTGATATCTGCTACCTTTTTATTGGATTTAAGAACTCAAGTGACTGTTAGTCCCTTTTTTTTAGATGCCCCTCCTCCTGTTCTTTCTGAGGCCGCCTACATCAAACCTCATGCGTGAGCACGCAACAGCCTCACTGCTACACGTGCGTTTGTTTTTTAGCGCGACGGAGCATCACATCTCTCGTCTCCGCAGATTTCCATCTCTTCTCCAACACAGTCTTTCTCTGTCGTCCCTCAACCATTTTTGCACTTGGCGGTCCGAAGCGTGGAGCTACACTGAAGGAACTCGCTGCTAGCTTTGATAACACACACCGGCATGTCAACCACGCATGCGCAGCCAGGGAAACGTGCTGCTATGCTGGGAACGAGGCTGCAGGTGTGCAGTAGGACACACGGAATGATTGACATGAGAGAGAACTACTCGGCTGTTCACGCCAGGAGGAAATGAGACTCAGATTTGGTGCCGTTCAGTTTAATGTGGTTTTGTGCCAACCCATAGGTGCAGAGAGCTGAATGTTACTGTACTTTCCGCACTAAAAGCCGCACTTAAAAGCCTTTAATTTCCTCAAAATGTAAGTGGGCTTTACAATCTGGTGCGCTTAATATATGGATCATTTCTGATTGTGCTTACTGACCTCGGAGCGATTTAGTGAGGTACACCGTGTATAAAGAAGACTTGGGACACAAGAGACTAGAAGAGTCTAGAAGCACGTTTACGGTATTCCAGAAGTCCCAACAACATGTATGCAAAGCATTGTGGGAACAGTACTCTACCGTTACACACGGCGCTCTGTCAAAATGTAAACTACATTATTCGTCAGGAACAACGCGGACACCTAAATAAAGGACCCTGAATTAAGGACCCCAAGATGGCTCCTGCCAAGAGACCATGGATGTATTCTATTATCGCAGGAGACATGCTTACGATGCAGACTTAAACTTAAACTCTGGCTTAAATATCAGTCAACAGTGGTCAGAGCTTCACGAAGGCCAGAATCATCACTGAACGACCAGTGACTCCAGATGGAGCCGGGATGTGGACGAACAGCATCAGCTCAACTCTTAAACTCTGACACTGAAGATGAAGAATGAGGGATTTGTGGACGAGGAATGAAGTGAAAAAGTGAGTGTTTTGTGTTGTATTTCACTGTTCTAACTGAACAAGGCTGGGACTTGTAAATAGGCTCATTAACACTTGAACAATGTTCAATCTGAATGAGTTGAACGTGTTTATGAAAGTTCAACTGATAAATCTGTCCCTTTTGTTTCGCTTCATGCGCTTTATATATGAACAATTATCCATAATAGACCATTTATTGACATTATAATCTGGTGCACCTTTGCGTGCGCAAAAGACGGTACTATGACATTTTATGACTTGTCGACACATCAAGTTTGAGCCGACTGGGGGAAGCAATGGAAATTGAAGATATGTGAACTGGTCCGCTGAGGGGTTTCGCCGCAATTTAAAAAAAACAAAGAGCAAGAATTGTACAAAAATTTTCTGTGCTTTTAAATAGATAAATAGAAACAATAGATGATTTTATTTTTTCCTAAATGTCTCGTTTAAATGTGTAAATGTTTTTATGATGAGTAGTTCTACATTTTTACTTTGCTCCAGACTTGAAAAAGAGGTTTAGATCGGTATAATCCCGCAATCGTCCTGGAGTGTTCCATTGTAGAAACAGATTCAGGTGTCGTCATCTGGACTCTTTTTGAAAAAACTAAACACTTCGACACTCATCTGAGAGTTATTCTCAATCTGCCAATCAAGATCGGGAACTGAGTGGGCCCTGCCCACCTGATAAAAGGTGTTATTGGTTTCACCAGAAACTAACCCTCTTTGCTTTCTATCAAACTAGCCTCTTTGTTTACAGTCTGTCCTTTAATGGGCTATCAGCCTCCTATTGTACCTGGCTCATGCCATTTCCTCCTGTGTAACTGATTAGCATCTGAATGCACTGGGCGTCGACCTCTCCGTGGATTCAAAATTCCATTATAAACAACCGCAAGGTTAAATCTTAAGCCACCGTTTCTGTTTGAGGATGTTTCCTTTTTTTTTTTTTTTTTTTTAAACAAAGATCGCCTCTTTAACTCCTCTTTCAAACCATCTTTTCTCCATGTTTGAAAGAAGAGTTAAAGTCAGAAATATGGTCCAGGATAATGATGCACATGTTCTCTTTTGACCAGTAGGTCAGCTCGGGCCAAGGAAGTCTTATTTCAATGTGGCAGGTTCTGAACTGCATGTGCAGCCTCCACGTGTCTTTGCATTTCGCAGCGTCTAGATTCACTTCCTCATTAAACTAATTTCTCCGTGAATATGATTGTAATAAAACACAGCGTTTTGAAGCTTAAAATATAGAGAACACAACGATGAGTCCCTTGGACAGTACTTCCACTGACTTCTTCTACAGCGTGTCAAACGCTTGCGCTTCCTGCTAGTTTGCCCCCTGGTGGCCGTTTTCCAGTAGAAACCGTTATGATGACAGCAGGGTTCAAAGTATGGGGGGAAAAGTAGCGGCTTAAAGTCTGAAAAGTCCGGTAAAAGGGGGGTAGAGTAGTAGACTGCTTACCTATCAGGGGTTAGCTCTCATCATCTGAAAAGTGAGGTTTAGCAATAACCATCTCCTCCTTGCTGCTGGCAATCATCTTGCACTTCTGCAAACACAAAATGGGGCATCTTAGGACTTGTATTCTGACACATCTATGTTGGAGTAGACAATTTTTGTCCATTTAGGCATTTGCCGTGTCTCCATTTATACAAAAAAGTAGAAAGAAAAAGTATGAATTTTATGGGGTATGGTTACCGTCAATCAAGACGTGTGTAAAATCAAGAAAATCACAAAAATATAGAAATGTGTGTGAACGTGTTTTTTTGTGTTTAAGGTTTCTTCTTTGAGAATACAAATGTCAGCAGTGATCACTTTTAAATCATTTAAAATGCACTTTGTTGAAATATGGTTGCCGTCTGCCTGGAGAGGTGGAGGAACACGAGCCTGCAGGTTCTGCTGTGGCTATTGTCTTACATCAGAAAATGTAAGGATGTCAACGTTTTCTTTCTTGTTGGTGAGAAGTTTAAATGATGAGACTCCGTGTCATTGACAGCACGATGACGACTCAATAAAGCCAGAACAGGGGGCGCTCCAGGATAACAGAACATTTGGCACAGAGGTAGATAGTGACCAGGGAAGTAACAAATATTATCACAGCAACTTCGTCGGCCATATTGGATAAACATTTCCTCATGACTCACCAGTTTTTCCAAACATCGTACTTTGATGAACTCCTCCTTGGGTGTTAGCCCGACCAAGCTTAAATTTGGTGAAAACCATTTTGAAGAGTGACAGTTCAATATATATTTAAAATATTCATCCGTAATGTTCTGTGCATTAGGACAGTGGTGTCCACAGTGGACATTGACACTGTATTAAAATCACAGCATTCATTTAGTAAATTGGGTCGGATAACACGTAACCTAACAAGAAAATACAAATGAACCTCATTTTAAAAAGGTTTACAGACAACACATTGAGTTTGCTGTGGAGGTCCCGATGGTTGTATGGTTATTTTGGGGGTCCCAGCCTAAAAAGTTTGGGAACTAAAATTTAAAAGAAAAATTGCATGAAGTATAAATATTCTGTCAATAAAATGTTATTCAATTAATGTGAAATATGTGGGTCTAAATGACAAATGTAGTTAAAAAAAAAACAAAGACATAAGGAATACCTCTGTGAGCTCCTTGATGGTGTGCACGTTGGCCTGGTGGGCCACTTTCCTCTTGGCCTCCTCAATGTGGTCAAGGTTGAGGTTTGGGGTGGGTGGGGCCAGGCAGGGAGGTGGTTTGTTGGTGATGGTGGGCAGAGGAGCCAGGGGGGGCATGGCGGCCAGAGCCCCCATGTTTGTAAGGGCCGCTGTCATGGTGGCCGCAGTCATGCTGGCCATGGCGGCACTCATTGTCATGTTGGACATGCTGTGCATCCCAGAGAGGCCGGACATGCCCATTGCACTCATGTTGGGCATCCCCATCCCCATGCCCATGCCCATGCCCATGCCCATGGGGAGGGGCAGGGGCAGAGGCAGGGACAGCGGTGTAGGGCTTGGAGTGGGCAGTGGCAGCTGGAGAATGGCTTTGGGACGCAGACTCTCAGGGATAGGCACACCAGCCTTCGCACACATGGCAGCAGCGTTGGCTTTGGCAATTTCCAGCAACTGGTCCTTATCTGAAAGACACAGAGACATAATGAAACAAACTGTTGTGGAAGAATGAGACATGACAAGATCACTTTTTATCCCATTCAATATCACTATTTTTCAGGCTTTGTGACACTTTCAAGACTAATGCATCAACTTTTAGGCTTTGAACTCAGGATGTCCCAATCAGGATTTTTTTGGCCCCGATCCGATTCATCTGATTTTGAGTATCTGCCGATGCCGAGTCCTGATCCGATACTTTTGTAACGCATTTTTTAAACATAACAGTGCACCTTTCTTTGAGGTAGCTTGAATAAGAAATAGTGAAAATGTTGAATTAAATAAAAATAGCAGCTCAACTTAAAATACCCAGCAGCATGTAAACAAACAAGCAAAGTGTATATTAAATGAAAGTGCAACAGTGTCATAAAGTAAGATGCACTTTTAATTCTATTCTGGCTTAAATAGTCAAATTTATGTTTTTCTTGATGAAATCCGTCTGAATGTCTTCGAGTGGAGAGTAAGCCAGGGGCCAGTGAAGTGACCTACACTCTTCCTCGCGGTCGCCATTGTGTCGATCACGCCGAGTTGGGAAAGCAAGTCCTCATGTACGCAATGTTGGCAAGAATGCACGACACAGCCCACACTCCGCACCCCCGTCTCACCCATGGCTTTCTTCATATTAGCAGCCTTGTCACGCTAAATTGTTTTTCTCCCCCTTAATCTGTTTGATGCGCTCTGCTGTATGGGATCAGCGAAATTCCCTGGGCGTGCAGGTACTAGCTCCATGAAGCAGAGTCGCACAGCGTAAAACTAAACTAAAGTAAAATGTCGTGATCCATTAAAGGTGGAATGGACGATTTTTTTCAGCAAATTTTGTACATATTTCCTCGTGGCGTGGATAAATCATTTGTCCTGCCACGTATCAATCATAGAACGCACCTATCGCTCGCGGTTCGTCCCCACGTTTCCGCGTGCCTAAGCGCATGGATCTATCATAATATAGTTCCCTCAGTGTACGGGGCAAAATGAAGACGGAGAAAGACAGTTCGAGCTGACGCAGAAGTGGACAGAAATCTACGGGAGACGAGAGATGCGATGCGCTCCGTTGCGCTAATAAACAAACGCACGTGTGTGTTGTATCAGTCCACACGGGGGAGTGGCATGTGCACTTCCGCCTGAGTTCTCAAATCGCCGAAAAATCGTCCATTGCGCCTTTAATGCGTTATACGGAGGTGAGAGACATATAGCGCTGATCAAACTAATAAATGTATATCCAATCACTAATCGGAATGCAATATCTGATTTCGATCAAGTCTGAAACGATGTGATCGGGCCCGATTTCCGATCACATGATCGGATCATCCCTACTTTGAACCAATTATAATTTCCCACAGTGTTTCTTTCATCGTCGTTTTGGAGTTGAGGCCGGGCATGACATTCCACCATGTTTGTTACAGCAGCAGGTCAATGAGAGCTGGCAAACACTAGCAGCTTGGTGCAGATCTGACAAGCAGCTTTTCGTTGAGGACAGCATGTCAGGACGATGTTTCCTCGTGGATTCAGGGGCACAGCGCAGCATTGGTCCTGCCTCTTCTCCTGACACTTTGGGACCTGGACAGGGGCCTTCACTTGATGCCGCCAACGGCACCCCATCCGCAACAGGTTCATTTACGGTTTGTTTTAATGGATGGACTTTTAGGGGCTTTTTGTGTGCTTATGGACTGTTAGTGGATGAAACAAATGGGTGTTTGATTGACGCAGTATCTTTTGGCTTCTCCCCGTACATGGATCCAAAGTCCAACGAGGGGTGGCGACCATGTGGGTCCCTTAAATTCAGGATTTTTGGCTAGATTCAGCGGGTTCTGCCGTTTTCTCAAAAGTTGATCTGGTGATCACCAGGTCAGTTCATCCTAAAGAAGTGCCAAAGACAACAGTGATAACTCGTTTTGGATTCTCTGAGTTTCTGAGGATGGTGTTTGGGCGGAAAGGGGCTGCACAGCAGCTTCTGTTACGTGACATGCCCTTCGTTTGACTGGATGACATCCTGGTAGCCAGTCCCACTGCAGAGGAGCACCTGTCACACCTCTGCTTGCTGTTTGAGCATCTTAGTGGACACAGATTGATCGATAAACCAGCCAAGTTTCAGTTTGGACATTATGAGATTAATTTTCTGGGTGAGAACAGTGGTGTTTCAGAGTTCATCCAATCAGGATATTTGAGGCCGATCACCGATACCATCTGAAATTTGGATCTGCAGATACTGATCACGGCTGACACGATCACTTAACTTTGAGTTAAAACTATTTTTTTCTAATAAAAATGCATTTGTAATAATGTACAAAATGTATTAGAAAAAAGGCTTTCGGTACAATAAAGTTCAAACAAATCTATCTCGTTTATAGAATTAACAGAGATGTCTTTGCAATTTTAGCCACTAATGTGCTTCTGCTTATGGGGGTTGAATGAACACATGCCGACCATGTCATGCAGCCGTGTGCGTCTAGCGCAGCCAAACGGAGTGGATATAAGAGCATGCTTTTATCCTCTGAGCAGTTTGGACATTTGTGGAAGGAAAATGTGCAAAAGAGAGAAGCAAGGACGACAATGTGATGTGCCACTTTAAAGCACCTTCACTGTATGGACCCAGTGCGTTCAGACCGTCGCGTCCAAAATCTGCCAGCTTGCGAAGGCAGACGCTTTGGACGTCCAGCACGAGTGTCCAAAAATTAAACTCGTCCGAGGCGTCCAGCGCACCTGGTGTGGCTGGTCTCTTGGTTCAATGGCAGACCAGGTTGAGAAAGTGACTCTGGTATATTTGCTTTACAATGTCAAAAAACGGAGGCGGTGTGAAATGAGTGTGTGAGTGTTTATGACAATTGAAAAAATGGGAAATCCTTCTTTTCATTCTTTTCTCCTCGTTGGAGTTAAAAGTAATGGGGCCTCAAAGGTTTCCATTTTTTCCTTTTGAGAGCTATGGTCAATGTTTTAAAATTTCCCCTGAATTTAAAACTTTTGCACACAAACACACACAAAAAAAAGTTTTCCATTTTCAAAATTCCTGAAATTTTGCACAGAATTTACTTCTGGTGTCCAATTAATAAGGTCAGTGAGACCCATGTCATGGTAGCCGTAGCGATGACAGAAACCCTCAATTTATGGCTATGAAAAATGACCAAATCTCTGAAATTTGCAGGTTGTCTTAGTAGTACAAGTATGTGACAAGTATTATGGTCTTTATGCTGAGCAGGCACAAATTTCATCAACTTCTTTTTATTTTCAGTTTTGTTTGGTGTTCCAGGAGTCTCCGATCCATTTATATTGACAATACTGTAATCGCACTTCAGTCGAGCGGGAACTCCTTTTGTTTTAACTAGGGAAAAGTATTGCTGCGAAATATGCTATAAAGTACCGTACGTTTTGGGCTATACAGCGTTCGAGAATAAAAGCCACGCCAACGCAATTTACAAAGATAAAATAAATTGTACATATACGGGCCGCACCGGTCAATAAGCCACAGGTGCCCGTAACATGTGAAACTCACACGCTGTGACTCATGTGAAATTAAGAGTAAAATGACATGAATGAATTGCAGACGGCCAAAAATCACACTGTGGACACTGGAGATGAAGCTAGATTCAGCCAGGCTTTCAGATAGCCGTCCGTCTTCCCGTATTTTGGACGGGGTATTTTGAAAAGTGGACGTGCATTTTCAAGTGCAAGGACGGAGTCGTTTTTATTACTAAATCTTAGAAAAAAGGGAATATTATCATTCAATCGGGTCGGGAAGCGTTTGACGATAGTTCGCCATGACAGCTTTCTGTTTACAAGTGAAATTTTGCATGCTGCGCACTGATTGGTCCATCAAGTTTGTGTGCTTGGCTCTGATTGACTGCCAAGCTGTGGTCCAGAGAATGCCGAAGCTCCACGTTTTTTCGCGCACTTTGACAGAACTTAATCGAAACCTCATTAAATTGACGAAGATCACCGAAACTAGGTAAGGCGCGCTGGATTTGTAAAAGGTTATTTTTATCTGTCAATTGACACTTCAACTTAAGTTGACAGAATGAAACGGAAGAAGATACCAAGGGTTCCCTTTCAAAAGCAGATCACACTTTTTGTGTGGCCAAATACCAGGTAAAATACAGCGCGATACGGCTCCTAAGTGGCAGAGTGTGATGACGCACAACTAGGGATGCAGACCTAAACCCACGTTCAGGGCCAGATTCAAATCCAGAGGTTTAGGTTCAGGTCTGGACTCATTAGGTCCGGACCTGAACCTAGGCCATTTTTGCATAATGTTATAACAGCATGACAGAAGCTACTTCGCCAAATCAAGTTGAAGAAACATGAACAAGGACGACTATCAAACACAAGGCTTAACTGCAGTGAAATAAATTCAACTTGTCTGCTTTATTCACTGTTTTTTAACAGAAGTTACAACTTACAAATCACAAGCTACTAGCTAGCAGCTAAATTATAGCTTAACAGTTACACACATTCATGTGTTTCACTTGAGGAACAACTTCTGAACAAGAGCAAGTGTTGAGGCAGCTGCTTCATCTGATACTATGTTTCGTCTTTGAACACATTTCCACTCTTTAATGTTCAGATCCTTTAGCATCAAAAGTCAGGCAAAACCTTCAAACAGACAATACACCGTGTAAATAATTAACGGTGTAAAATAACAGTGTTACAAAAACTAGCATAAAAGTCAACTAGAACCACTATTAAGCAACTTAGCAGTATCAAAAATAGAATATAAAAATATTTTACACAACAAATCAGAATAATACATATTAGCAGCATTAAACACCAGACCATATTTAACAACTGTAGAATACAAATTATTACAAAACATAAACTCCAATTAATGAATCCAGCAATATTACTTTGACTTTACTTTGTATTTACTTAATGCCAAATACATCACACCACAACATAACACTTAAGTTATTTCATTCATATTTACACCCAGACAAGAATCCATGCTGACCCCGCCCCTTTAACACGCCCGCAGCACATTAACCATCACAACATCGCACGTGGCGGCCACAGCTTAAAACAGTTCAAATAAAGGTTCTGCAGCTCGACACGTACGAGGCGCTCCCGTCTCTCGCATCTTTGAACTCATTTCGCCGGCTTCAACTTCGGGGAAGACGCGTGCTGTGCGTCGCTCCGGGTGCGCCATTGACAGCGGCGCATGACAGTGTTTACGTCTTTTCCAGCGTGAATTTTGCGACCTATGGAAGGTTTAAAATGGTCTAGATTCTAGAATGAAAAGGATATAGTATATGAGTGCTAGATTTTGTATGAGACCAGAACCGAATCACCGGGTTTTTTTTTAACCTGAACCTAAAGTCTAGTCCGGTCCGTCGTACCGGTACGCATCCCCACGCACCACCGCACGGCCGAGAGGCGCGGGCGGCCAAGAGGCGCAGGCGGGACCGCACGGCAGAGAGGCGCAGGCGGGACCGCACGGCAGAGAGGCGCAGGCGGCCGAGAGGCGCAGGCGGCCGAGAGGCACAGGCGGGACCGCACGGCAGAGAGGCGCAGGCGGGACCGCACGGCAGAGAGGCGCAGGCGGGACCGCACGGCCGAGAGGCGCAGGCGGCCGAGAGGCGCAGGCGGCCGAGAGTCACAGGCGGGACCGCACGCCAGAGAGGCGCAGGCGGGACCGCACGGCCGAGAGGCGCAGGCGGCCGAGAGGCGCAGGCGGCCGAGAGGCACAGGCGGGACCGCACGGCAGAGAGGCGCAGGCGGGACCGCACGGCCGAGAGGCGCAGGCGGCCGAGAGGCGCAGGCGGCCGAGAGGCGCAGGCGGCCGAGAGGCACAGGCGGCCGAGAGGCACAGGCGGCCGAGGCGCGCAGGCGGGACCGCACGGCCGAGAGGCGCAGGTGGCCGAGAGGCACAGGCGGCCGAGAGGCACAGGCGGCCGAGAGGCACAGGAGGCCGAGGCGCGCAGGCGGGACCGCACGGCCGAGAGGCGCAGGTGGCCGAGAGGCACAGGCGGCCGAGAGGCACAGGCGGCCGAGAGGCACAGGAGGCCGAGGCGCGCAGGCGGGACCGCACGGCCGAGAGGCGCGAGAGTATGGAAAGTCAATATGATACGAGAGGCGTGCGATTGCCGTGTGGGGGCATATTAGGAATATTAGGAACTGAAGTAAGGGAAAGATAAGTCCATTGTGAGAGCAACATTTCTGTTCCAAACCCAACCAAATCAATCTGCGATGTACCTTTTTGGTGTAAAAGGTTGTGAAGTGTATGCAGCCTTACCCAGCTCAGTGATCCGTGGTGGAGTCTTGCTGTTGCTGCGTCGGGCTCTGGAGCCTGAGCGCCGCTGGTTGCGGAGAATAAGCACAGGCGAGTGACTGGGCTCCCTCTTCCATCTGTCCCGTCTGTCTAAGGAGCCACTGCGAAAGGCCGGCCTTCTGCCTCTGCCCCTGGAGCGGGACCTGCGTCTGCGGTCAGGGGAACGTGTGCGGGACCTCCTACTCCTATCTCCTGAGCGAGACCGCCTTCTTCTGCCTGCAGACCTGCTCCGGGACCGCTTGCTCCTGCCTTTGGAGCGGCTGCTGGAGCGTTTCCTCCTGCCTACTGATCGGCTTCTGGATCGTTTATTTCTCCCTACAGACCTGCTCTTGGACCGTTTCCTTCGGTCTGTAGACTTGGAGCGTCTCTTTCCTCTGGCCGCGAGAGAACGGCTGCCTGAGCGTCTCTTCCTGACCGGAGATCTGGACTTGGATTTGCGCATCCTTGTTCGAGACTTGGAGGAGGAGCGTTTACGACGAGTGGTGGAAGGGGATTGACTGGACCGTCTTCGTCGACCAGGACTTTTGGATTTAGACTTCCTCTTCTTTTGTTCTGAAGGAGACTTGGACTTCCTCTTTGCGGGAGACTTGGACCTATGGAAATAATAACAACTTTACCACCATTTACAACTTTTTCCTCAGGGTACCAAGATATTTAAAGGGAATTAAAAGGACTTCACAAAAAGTTCACACTTGTTAGAGGGCTCCCTCAGTAGACCCTTGATTAGTTCTGTTGATTTCACTTTTGGGTCGTCATGTACAGCACTCCTCATTCTCCCCAAACGTGATGGGCTTCAATTGACACCGTATAATTTTCCTTGACAGACAGGCTTTACGAGCGAAAAGAGCTTACTTCCCCTGGTGCTGTACAAGCTGTCTTTTGGTAAATTCACAGAAAGTGTGATGCCTGAAGGTGGCAGCAGAGAACGATCTGTCTGAGCTGCACACAGTGGCTTTGGCTGTGCAGAGGCTTCCACACCACACTCTATGGTCTAGGCTTCAGAGGACGAAAGGAGCCGCTCAGATCATCTGCCATTTAATGCGGCCCACGCTGTAGTTGCAATGTTCACACTGAAGTGAAAGTGGCAGACAAACAACCTTAAACAAGAATATTAATACCACTGCGTTTCTTAATGCTATGCACAAGAAACCAAGTAGGAGACAAGTAGGAAACCAACTAGGCCTGTCACAATCGATTGAAGTATAATTTTTGTGGGTCAATATTTATCGTGGATTTGTACTAGTTGGGCCACTTTTGGTATTTCCTTTTTTGTTTTAACTATATACATTGTGTACATTAGGGCTGTGTTCAAAATATCGTCACGGACTTTATATTGATACTGAGTCACAGTATCAATATTTTTTTCAGTAAAAAAAAAAAAAAAAAAAAAAAAAAAAAAGCCATTTTTGTGGCCCTAGGCTTTAAACGAGGTGAAATAGTACTTTTGATCTGCTGTTTCTGCTGCTCCTCTCTCGAGAAGGAGCTGTGGACCTGATCAGAAGCTGATCTGTGCAGAAGATGCTGCTGCAGCATGTTCAGACCAGGCCAATTGTTTTTGGCAAGAAACATGCAATACTTTACTATAATGTGTTCCTTATATTTATATTTGGATCAGTTGGTTGGATGTATGAAGTTATTAGAGCAGAATGGATTTATAAATAAGTGCTTTGTGGATAAACATGAAATTTCATACATTTTCTTATTCAGAGTAAAAACATTACCCATTTGGTACATTTTTAAAGTCCCTTTTTTCAAAAATGTATCGGGATACATATCGTAATGAGGGAATTGTATTGGAATATACAAGTATCGGGCTACGTATCTTATCGTGACCCCTGTATCGGGCTACGTATCTTATCGTGACCCCTGTATCGGGATACGTATCTTATCGTGACCCCTGTATCGGGCTACGTATCTTATCGTGACCCCTGTATCGGGCTACGTATCTTATCGTGACCCCTGTATCGGGCTACGTATCTTATCGTGACCCCTGTATCGGGCTACGTATCTTATCGTGACCCCTGTATCGGGCTACGTATCTTATCGTGACCCCTGTATCGGGCTACGTATCTTATCGTGACCCCTGTATCGGGATACGTATCTTATCGTGACCCCTGTATCGGGATACGTATCTTATCGTGACCCCTGTATCGGGATACGTATCTTATCGTGACCCCTGTATCGGGATACGTATCTTATCGTGACCCCTGTATCGGGCTACGTATCGTATCGTGACCCCTGTATCGGGCTACGTATCTTATCGTGACCCCTGTATCGGGCTACGTATCTTATCGTGACCCCTGTATCGGGATACGTATCGTATCGTGACCCCTGTATCGGGATACGTATTGTATCGCAAGGGTCTTGGCAATACCCAGCCCTAGTGTACATATGTATCACTGTTGAATAAAAACTGGATTGACTCATCAAGTGTTGCCAGATTTGCGCTACTTTTATCCCCCATCAACGGAAAGTCTATGAAAGTCTACACATCCCTGCACAGAGTGGACAAGCTGTAGGTTTCAAGAACTAGACAATATGAAAGTGATAATTGTCTATACAGCCTCTTTTTGGACCATAATGAAAGCGAGAAAGGATCTGGATTGATGTGGAGAGGGACTATGATAGTTCAGCACAGGCCAGAAGATGCGGTGGTGAGAATGTCAAGAATAATAGACATGACTTTGTTGTATTGAACAGTTGTTTTATGGAGTGGCATGTCACTGACGTGTGGCTGGAGCACCACATAGTTGAGCGTGCAGATGGAGGGAGGAGGCATCTGGGGTGTACTAGGCCCATTCATAATACCTGGTGGTCCTGCTTACATTCATGTTCTAGTATGTTGCGTGTCCTACTAGATTGAGGATCTTAAAAATGCAGTGAGTGAATAATCCACACACTTTATCAGGTGTACTGAATGATGTACAGTACACCTGATACAGTATGTGAAGATTATGCATAACTATTTCATATTTTCTTTCTTGACTAATAGCCGCTTTTAATGTTATTTTGACCACTGATGGATTTGGTTTATCAATTAAACTATGATATATTTTCATTTGGGCTGGTTTTGGGCAGATTTTAATTTAGATATTTTTTTAATATACAATTCAGCGTTTATTGTATATATTTTCTACAACGATATATACCTAATACCAACAGTGGACAACGTTAAACTCACCGAGACTCCTTCTTGCAGGGCTTGGGTGACGAGATAGAGCGGTCTACTGGGGATGTGGAGAGCTCCTCCTTCTGTGCCAGTGGTGATAATTTAGACCCACTCTCAGCAGGACAGTCCTCTTGTTCACTGTTCGGTGTGGGCTTGGGATCTTCGTCTGCATTCAGATGCCCGGTCTCCTCTTTGTTCTGGTCAATGTCCGGAGGTTTCTCTTGAAGACTTTCTGAAGTGTTCTCAGTTTGAAAACAGGAAGCAGCAGCACCAGACATTAATTTCAAGACAGCTGCAAATTAAAAAGACATCAAATGATATTAAGTAAAAAAAATGTATAACAAAAACAAAGGACTAAATAACATTTAAAGCACGGCCCTCACAGTGACAACCCAGTCCCCCAGAGCAGTTCAGTGTTAGAAGTTGTGAACCAACGAGGTCACATCATTTGTAGGGCCTCTAACTCGATACAACTGGACATCTCAGCAGGCCTGAGTAACATTCTGTCCTTACAAACTGGACTCATTGTTGTCAATGCACATAATATTTACAGGAACCCCAGTTCCTATTCAGCTAGAGGAACCCCTGTATGGCCAATTGGCTCATTTGTTTTCAATGGTCACTGAAACAAACTGGACTCGGCTGTGGGGAGTTTGACTTGAGACAAGGAAGACAAAGTGTTGACTGGACTTTAAATCCTATACGGAGCATTTCAGTCCGGTTTTATTATTTTTTATTATTCCACTTCTGTTTCTAATCTTTGTTCCTGTGCCTAATCTGTGTTGCAACACTGGAATTTACCCACTGTGGGACGAATAAAGCTTCTCCTATCTTATCACTCCTGTGTTTTATGATAAAAATGCACTCCGGTCTGTCAGTCCAACACAACAGCAAAACTAACTTTTTGCATGTGGCGCAAAAATGCAGAATGCAATTGCTGACGCTAAACTAAAAAGTACCTGCTTTAAAGCAGGAATCTAGCCATCCCCAGTTCCTCCTATGCGAGTGGAACAACGCAAGAATGCACTAGGTTCCATACTCACCATCTGTATTTTCACCGTTGAGCTCCTCTTCTTTAGGAGATATCTGCCCTTTCCCTTTTACTGGAGAGGGTGATGTGGACCTAGCTGAAGAGCTGCCTTGTGAATCACTTGATTTAGACCTGGATCTCAAGGGGTAAATTTTCTTTTTGGACATTTTAGACTCTCTCTTGGCAGGAGGTGAGCGTGACTTTGTTCTCTGCTTTCTGACTGGACTCCTGTTTCTTCTTCCTGGGGTGCGTGACCGTTTTCTGGCCGGTGAGCGAGATTTTGACCTCCAGCGTGGAGATTTGCGAAGACTCCTTGATCTTGAGCGGTGACTGCGTTTTGTAACTGATCTTGATCTAGGCTTCCTGCCCCTGTGTGTGGAGCGAGATCTTCTGGACCTTGGAGGTGGGGACCTGCGAGGTAGAGATGTGGATCTGGAATGCCTACCTGCCCGTCTGTCCTGTGAGCGGCTCCTAGACCTGCGCACACCTCGCCTCGATCTGGAGAGAGATCGCCGGAGCCTTGTGGCTGAGCCTCGACCTGTTGCACCGCGTTTAGGTGTACGACTCCGAGACCTCTTCGCTCTCGCCCGAGACCTGGACATAGATCTTTGACTTCTTTTGGGGGATCGTGAGGAGGACCTTTTGTTGTATTTGGGGGATCTCAACTTTTCTTTCTTTGGGGAAGAGGAGCTTTTGTTGTGTTTGGGTGACACAGAGGTCAGTTTGTGTTTGGGAGACTTAGTAACTTTTTTCTTGGGTGTGATGGAACGGGAACTTGAACGGGAGTGTGAAAAGTCCCTTTTCAGTGGTCTAGGAGATGGAGACGGTCTAGTTTTGGGTGACTTTGAACGTGATGGAGGGGACTGGCAAATCTTTTGAGACATTTCCTTTAAAGGTGAAGGGCTTTTTGGTTCCTCGATCATTTTATTCTCATCTTCATTAGATAGTTGTGAACTTTCACCAAGGCTCAGATGTTGTTGGTCACAAGGCTCAGATATATGGACATCTAAGCAAGTGGGCGGAGTTGAAGACGGTTTGGTTTCGCATTTGGGGAGCACTTCTAAATTGTCGTGGGGTTTCAGACATTGGCCATCCCTGAAAGCAGAACCTTCCTGTTTGGGGACTATGTCTGGAAGAGCATGGGAATGGCTGAATGAAGTATCTTCTGGGTTCTCCTCCTTTCCCACATCTGCTAGTGGTTTACTGTTGTCATCCTCTGATGTGGACAAAAACCTGACTTCTGCTTGAGTTCCATTGGTGCTGCCGTCCTTTGGCACAGATGTGGAGTGAGTGTTCTCTTTGATCATCTCCGGTAGTTCAGACTTGACTGTTACTACGTGGATCTCTTTCTCCGCTTCCTCCTGGCTGTTCATTTTAGACACTGATTCTGGGAGGTCTAGGCAGACTTTATTATCTTCAGATTCCTTGGCTGCCTCGTCCTCAGTGTCAGAGGCTGACGCAGAACTGCTTTCCGTCGGAGAACCAGAGGGAGACTTTTTCTCCTGCTTTTCATCCTTCCTTCTTTTTTTCTTTTTCTTTCTGCCACCATGTTTTTTGTACTTTTTGGATTTTGAGTCTCCTTCAGCCCAATCTATAAAGATAGCAAGGATGTTACAAGTCTACGTTTTTAACGTGGTAGATAAGATTTAATTTTAAGATGTTGGCAAAAAACTGAAATTACCTGAAGAGACAGGCTTTTTGCTGCCCCCCTTTGATACAGTCTGGTCGACTGCTCCTACGGCTGCTGCCAGCCGCGCACTGAAACCAAGCATCATTTCATGAATCTTATGAAAACATTCAACGGACATTTAGGCTCAATTTGAAAATTGACCTTTTTGTCAGACTTTGGACCAGATGGGACCTGTACATTGCTGGGTGAGATGTGCCATAGTTTCAATTCATTTTAATTAATTGGCCATTTGGTGTTGCCTGCGTTTTTATTTTTATGTAATTTTTGCTCTCTCCATTGCATTTCAAATTCTGAGTTTCATATTCCGTCCGCCGGGCTCGCCCGCCTCCATCCCGCCCCCGTTCGGCTCCCCCGCTTCCGTCCCCCCCGCCTCCGTCTCGCCGGGCTCCCCCGCCTCCATCCCGCCCCCGTTCGGCTCCCCTGCTTCCGTCCCGCCGGGCTCGCCCGCATCCTCCGTCCCGCCGGGCCCGCATGCATCCTCCGTCCCGCCGGGCCCGCATGCATCCTCCGTCCCGCCGGGCCCGCATGCATCCTCCGTCCCGCCGGGCCCGCATGCATCCTCCGTCCCGCCGGGCCCGCATGCATCCTCCGTCCCGCCGGGCCCGCATGCATCCTCCGTCCCGCCGGGCCCGCCCGCATCCTCCGTCCCGCCGGGCCCGCATGCATCCTCCGTCCCGCCGGGCCCGCATGCATCCTCCGTCCCGCATGCATCCTCCGTCCCGCCGGGCCCGCACGCATCCTCCGTCCCGCCGGGCCCGCCCGCATCCTCCGTCCCGCCGGGCCCGCCCGCATCCTCCGTCCCGCCGGGCCCGCCCGCATCCTCCGTCCCGCCGGGCCCGCCCGCATCCTCCGTCCCGCCGGGCCCGCCCGCATCCTCCGTCCCGCCGGGCCCGCCCGCATCCTCCGTCCCGCCGGGCCCGCCCGCATCCTCCGTCCCGCCGGGCCCGCCCGCATCCTCCGTCCCGCCGGGCCCGCCCGCATCCTCCGTCCCGCCGGGCTCGCCCGCATCCTCCGTCCCGCCGGGCTCGCCCGCATCCTCCGTCCCGCCGGGCCCGCCCGCATCCTCCGTCCCGCCGGGCCCGCCCGCATCCTCCGTCCCGCCGGGCTCGCCCGCATCCTCCGTCCCGCCGGGCTCGCCCGCATCCATCCTCCGTCCCCCGCCGGGCATGCCCGCCTGGTCCCATCTCGTCCCCGTTTGGCTTGCACGCCTCCGTCCCTGCCTCCCCGACTCGCCCGCCTCACCTGCCTGAGTCCCGCCCCCGGGTCGCCCGCCCCCGTCCCAGGCTTGCCCGCCCCCGGAATGAGAAATGGAAAAAGTAGCAGTTGTGCAGTGTGAAGTGGTTTACAGTGCAGTTTGGCGTCATACACGGACATGCATCATTTTGCCGTACAGAAGTTGGATAAATGGCGTTGTGAGGTGAAGGTGCTTCAGTGATGCTCACCTCGCTCGTGTCGTTCTCACAGGCGTCAGAGGCTGTGCCTCCTTCTCTGATTCTGCAGATTCAGAGCTGCTGTCCTTCTCGTCCTTCCTCCTCCTCCTCTTCTTCTTACTTTTGTGTTTTCTGTGCTTTTTATTTTTCTTGTATGGCATCTCATCCACTTTTGAGTCACACTTTTCTGGGGACTCATCCCCTCCTACATAATAAAAACAGACTCCATTATTTAGGTTGGGGATGGGCGATATGGACAAAAATGTATATCTCAATATAATTTATCTCATCTCAACATACGATATATATACCGTATTTTCCGGACTATAAATCACAGCGGAGTAAAGTCGCACCAGCCAAAATAAATGTGACTTCTCTCTTTTTTCTAATCTATTAAATTTTTTTTGGGCTGGTGCGACTTATACTTCGGAGCGACATTTAGTCTGGAAAATACAGTAATATCGGTTTCAGCCAAAAGCACCGATATTAGTCCGATAACAATGCCGGACAAATGTTGTTTTCTTTGCAGAAACTGGAAGAAAATAACAACAAAAAATACAAAGTTACAGACTCTTAAAAACTCTACAAACCAATTAAATAAATGTGACAAATTAACTTGCAACCTTCGCGACCTGTGACTAGTTTTCCTCCTGTTTAAAAAAGTTGACTCATAAAACTTCAGTGTAAGTGGTTTAAAGGAGAAGAGAAGAGCACTGAGTGTGTGATTAGACATAAAGTCTGAAAAGGAGACGCTGCTGCTTTTACAGGAGGCAGAGCAGCTCCAACACACGGAAAGGTTCAGAGAAACACTTAAATCCGAGAAATAATCTAAATAAAACAGGAATTCACAGAATGGACAGTGCGATGGCTATTTTACACCAATAAGCAATATTCATAGCCCAACTATCTAAACGTAGAGCTAAATAAATGATAGCTCTATCAAACCTTTGCACAAAGGGAATTATTTGTTCAAACTGGTTCTATGCATTTAAAAAAAGATTTGATCCTAATTTTAGAATTAAAAAATATATATATTTTACAGCAAGAGTTCTTTGTTACATATTGAAAAAATAAAAAAATGCATGTATAAAACAATTAAACAATGTATAGAAAATATTGGCCTAATATCCATATTGGTGCACCACCAATTATAACACGTATCTTGAGAAAAAAACACATTGAAAAAGGTGCCGCCTTAAAAATACAATGCCTATTTAAGTGCCAAAATACTGGCTTACATAGCAGACGTAGAATGTGCATTTGTTGATTGAGAACATCTTCATATGAATGTGTTACTCACCTGACAGAACCTCTACACTGTCCATGGCAGCGCCTCTGTCCTAGGCCGCGCTCTTCCTGAGCAAACCCAGTGCTACAGAAAAGTGAGGAAAAGCAGTTACAACAGTTCAGTCAATTCAAGAAAATCCCTGTACAATTAAAAATTATATTATTTTAAGTGCAAGACAATGGTCCTCCTGCATGAAGCGTTCTTACAGATTTTTTGGACCATTTCATAAACATCACGTGCTCTTTCACACAACAAAACTACATTTCCTGTTACGTTTCTGTTGTGCTTTAGGTCCACATGGAAACAAGCTCTGTGTGAAACAAACGGGTCACAAGTAGTTCCATGCACGCCGCGTACCACAGGTTGAAATTCAACGAATCCTGGAGGCAATAAAATAATAAAAGCTTTGTGTGATTGTTTTGCTCAGCCCCAATTCTAACAGAACAATTTGGACTGGTTAAAGGCGCAATGGACGATTTTTCGGCGATTTGAGAACGCAGGCGGAAGTGCACATGCCACTCCCCCGTGTGGACTGATACAACACACACGTGTGTTTGTTTATTAGCGCAACGGAGCGCATCGCATCTCTCGTCTCCCGTAGATTTCTGTCCACTTCTGCGTCAGCTCGAAGTGTCTTTCTCCGTCTTCATTTTGCCCCGTGCACTGAGGGAATTATATTATGATAGATCCATGCGCTTAGGCACGCGGAAACGAGCCGCACGCGACTGCAGGTGAGCGATAGGTGCGTTTTATGATTGACATGTGGCAGGACTAATGATTTATCCACGCCACGAGGAAATATGATAAATTTGCTGAAAAAAATCGCCCATTCCACCTTTAAGAGAAATGTTTATGGACATGATTACCTGAAATTGAAGAATATTTTCTATTTTCAGCAGAAACTCTTACGCTAGCCGTTTATATTTGATTTTATCTTTATTTTTCCCCTCCATTCCTTATTAAGAAATGAGGTTTTGTCTATAGGAGTTTTTGTTTAAGAGTTTTGTTTATAAGAGTTCTTATATTAAGAGTGTTTTTTAAACTTCCTATAAGTGATCTGTCCTTTTCCTCTGTATCTACCTGCGTTGCAACAGTGAAATTTCCCCATGTGTGGACAATAAAGGAATATCTTCTCTTGTTCATTACTATGAACTATACAAAAAAAAAATGCTCTTAAACATTGTTTACAGAATGTGAAACAAAAATGTATTAACTGCTCAATAAATCAAAGGAAATAATGTTTAAATGACCAGAATAGTAAAATAATCGACAGCTGCAGCTCTAGTGACGCTGTAACGAGTCAGGATTCAAATATTGGTAATAACTGCTCCTGTTCATATTCAGACTGCAACACATATTTGGCGCGAGCTAAGTTTCAAAATTACAAACAAATAAAAACAAATCCACTGGTGGAAGTAAACCGCAATGTTCTGAAAGTTTGTCTTTGAGGAAACTAATGATGGGGAAACACTGTCTCCTAAACATGTCTCCTATGGATTCGTGTCTGCGACCAATTTTGTATTTTTAAGCCCAAAATGTGGCCATGTGTCGAGAAGAGTAGAGTATAACATGAGGCCTAATGTTACTCTGCAAACAGCTGTGATGTTGTGGTAACTCTGTGTTAGCTTTAGCTTAGCTGCTCCATGTTGTAGCTCAGGCCTGTGGTGTGCGCAGCGGCCTCGTTCACTCAGCTCGTGTTGGACCAGAGCTACGCAAACTTACTGTCAAATCTCTGACTATGTTATACTTCTATAACAAATATGGTTCTATTGCACGAATTTATCCCGCTTTACTTGAAACGCGTCATGTGACAAAATACAAGCAGAATAAACTTGCAAATCGTTTTAGTTGCGCATCCACAGTAGCTATGTTAGCATGCTACGTTAGCATGCTACCTTACTAGCCTACGTTTTACACGTTGTTTGAGGTCTCTTCTTTTGTATTTAACAGGTCAAACACGGTGAACACACTCACCAGAAGCAGCCCGGACACAACTGAAGCAGAAGTGCTCGTACACTCGGGGCCTAAACTCGTGTGAACACTGCGGACGTGCTAACGGCTCACATTAGTCTCCAGCTAACGCATCCGCCATGATCCAGAGAGAATATCCCACAATGCTCCGCGCGATCGCCCGAACGTCGCAGTTTCCACAGCAACGGCGTAGTGGCTTGGGGCAGAATTCAGTAAAAGCCTCGTGTTAAACCAATTAAGATAATAAGATGCTAAATATCATACTCAACGTTAAGTTGTAATTACTCTGTCTCTATAGAGTGATAAATGTAACAGTTTATCAGATAGTTTCAACTTTTTTAATTTTTTTTATATAACAATGTTTTGCTAAAGGCCATGACGTTTATCCATGTGCTTGCCTGGGCTGTTGGTGCTAAACGCTTATATAAGCGTTTAGCACCAACAGCCCAGGCAAGCACATGGATGTGAGCAAGTGCAGTCCCCCAAGTAAGAAGAGGCCGTGGACCGTCAGCTTTACCAGACTTTGGGGCGAGGCGGGTCAAACGATTATTTTTAATGCCAAGTCTTGCAGCAGAAGTGTTTTTAAACTTGTGTATTTTAAAGTTGATTCCTGAGGTTGTTTTTTTCCATTGTGTGTATATCTGTTATGATAATAGTCCAGTCCTTAATCGTCTGAGCGGTTTGACTCATATATTTAACTGTGAGGGCCTTCTTACCAGCTGCCAGGAGTATGTCCCAAAGACAGCCATCCACTGTGTCCATGGTGGGGGTTTGGAGGCCCAGGCCCAAGAACCTTATTCCAAAATGTAATGGGATGGTGGTGTCAAAAAGGATTTGCATTGCCTTGTTCATTTCCGTCCAGTATTTTTGTACAATATGACAACATTCAACCTTCCCACTCCTCGTCCATCAAAACTTTCTCTCGTTTCCTCATTTTATTTGAATATATTTAGTATACTGGCTGTCCAAGTAATTAATGAATGTATATACTTTTGATATTAGTCCCCTTGAAAGTTCTGATTTATATGCCTTGATAAAGATTTTAGTCAGAAGGCTATAATTATCGTCACTTTGTTTTATTTCTTGATTATAATAATTCCTTAATTGAAAATATCTATAAAAATCCTGTTTTTCCAAGCCAAAGGACTCTTTTACAATCTCTTATGCCTGTAACTGATCTTGTAAGTGGTTTTCTGTCCCGTGTCAACTGGGCACGCCACAAGCTCAGTGTGAGCTCAGTGTGAGAGCAGAAGGAAGTACATCTGACTGGAACTAGGACAATGTATGAATGAACCACAGGGGGAGCGGAAATAGACAGCGAGGAGAGAGAGAGATGGGAGAGGGGAGTTGCAAGGTGAAAAGAGAGAACAGGGGGAGGTGAAGGGAAAATGAGTGGCGAGAGAGAGAGTGGTTGTGAGAAGGAAATGAGAAAGAAAGAAATGAGAAATCGAATATAAGAGAGACGAGAGAGAGCTGTGTGAATAAAACGTGTGTGGCGCCGTCTCCATGGTAACTATCCATGCAGCAGCGGAAATGAGGGTTGATGAGCTCATGACGGAAGAACAACGACAAACAAGAGTTTTCAATAATGATCTTTTATATGTATGCACCATCTGACCACGTGTGCTGCTAGAACACAACCAGCTCAACTACAAGATTTATACTAACAATTACGATCTAGTGAAACATAAATATCATCGTCAGTGTAATTGGGTCAAATACTAATCATTGCCTTCAAAATACCCTTTTTAATTTACTGTTTGTTTGTTATAATATTGACTGGTTACATTGCACATAGGTCAACCAATTATAGTTATTTAAAAATACTTTCTTTTGCCTAATAACATTATTAATTCCTTGTAAAAATCCATTTGCTTATGTTTGTTTTTAATTGACTTCTGTTTGGATTCAATTTCAAGTATATTCCTACCACTCTTACCACAATAATGCAAAATGTTTTCATTGTCACAGAGTTTTGAATTGAAATGCCTCTCGTAAGTTATATCCACCCGAGGACTTCCGGGTATGAAGCAGACTGACTAAATGCACTGCTACGCGCTGCTGCCAATATTTTGCTAATAAAATCTCCTTTTCACCCTCAAACCAAGGAGCAAGACGCTGCAAGAGATGACTAAGCCAATGTTTTGCGAGCCATTCAATTAAAACTGAAGGACTGTAAACTCAGGGGGAAACTGACTGCTTCACAAGCTAATGCAACCGGTGTAGTGTGGACAAAGTGACAAAACAATACCAAAGTATCAACAAATATTTGAGAGTCCAGGTTACTATTTATAGAGCAGATATTCTAAAGTGCCTGTGTACAATTTTACAAGAGGGGGAGATTTCAAACAGTGCAGGAGGTTTGGGATAAAGGGCTGTTAAAGTGGCGATGCCTCAAATGAGGCCACACGTTGCCAGTCGCGGGGCCTTTTTTCAGCCTTTGTCGCCTCCAGACCTTTTTCCTCCTGAGGGTCAAGCCCAAGCTCTCCCTACTGCACACCTGGGCAGGGTGATACACGGAAAGAATAGGTTTCAGTAAAATACACACACATATATATATATATATATATATATATATATATATATATATAATAATGTTTTAGAGACAAAGTTTAGTGGCTAACAATTTACCTGGGCAGGGTGAGACAGAAAGAACAGACAGAGCAAGAGGATGGTCCCTTATAGGGGAGGAGTGATTGTTCCCAGCTGCAGCAGAGTGTTCACCCACACAAACCTCATCCACAGCAACCAAAGAGAGAAAGCCACTTCATGATGATACAGCTACCAGGCTACACTAACAATGCTAATGTAGCTCGAGAGGGGCCAGCTGCCACCACCGCACAAACATCTCCTGTGGGGATCCCCAGGGCCTTCACAGGATGGAAGGGAAAGAGAACATAACTTTACAACAGGTGCAACACTTGTGCAGCGTGATGTGGCATCATTAAGAGCATATTTTGGACATTAGAGACGAGCTGCGTGAGGTGAAAGCCGAGGTGACTAAACTCCGGGTGGATAGCACAAATATGAAAAGAAAGATTCTGGATTTAGTGTCCAGATCCCACAGGAACAATCTCAGACTTGTGAGGGTCTCAGAGGGCGAGGAATGAGATGATACACCGGCTTCTTAAAGAAGATAATTCCAGAGATTTTATATCTGGTACTGGAGTTGTGCTCCCTTCCATCTCTAAAGAAAGAGCACATTGCCTGGGCAAAAGAAGACAAGAAGGTGACAAATGAGGTCTGATAATGGACATTTCAGAACCACCGTGAGAAGGAGAGCGTCATGAAGGATGCAAAAGTTAAAGGAAACATCCGGTACAAAGGCAAGAAGGTTTTTATTGTACAAGATTTGTCAACTACTGAGTAGAGCTGTTCCTTATCCAGCTGAGGTGAGAGGCCCCGGGAGGTGTTCCAGGTATGTCCCACTGGGAAGAGGCCCCGGAGAAGACCCAAGAGGGAATTATGTCTCGGCGGGCCTGGGAACGCCTCTGGCCCCGGGAAGGAGTTGGAGGAAGTGTCTGGGGTGAGGGAAGTCTGGGAGTTCTTGCTTACACTGTTGCCCCCACGACTGGGCCCCGGATAAGTGGAAGAAAATGGATGGATAGACGGATGGACATTTTTGACTGATCAAGTTTATTTAGGATGCCAATGTGTCAAATTTGTTAAAAAAAAATACTTAAATTGAAGACTTTTTTTCTAATAAAAAATAAATAAATACGACAAAACACTACAGGGGTTTGTGATCACCCAGAGATGAGCCCCAGCACAGAGCTGCAATCTAAGGCGCTCTTGTCACTGAGTTCTTGGCTAAGAACTAAATAATGCCAAAAGGTCACATCTCAAAAAGCCATGTCAGGTGTCACCCACACACAATACAAAAACAATTAGTAAAATGTGGACTGTTAAACATTAGGTAAATTTCCTCCAAATCACTTATGGTTAATTAATTAGTTATTAATTATAACATAGATCAACACGATGAGTCCACCCCATCCAGTCACTTTCCAGGAGCACAGGCCGAGGGGTCTACTTTTGAGTCCTAAAACTAACAATGCATTTCACTTATTTGAAGGCCTAATTTGATCAATTACTTGTCCAAATTGGAGAAACCAAAACAACGTTATTCATTGTTATCTTCCAACCTCCTGGTTGACTTTATATCAAACTTAGTGTTGGACTGGGATAAAATAGTCATTATTGGAGATTTCAGTATCCACGTGAATGTGAATGGTGACTCCCTCAGTCAGGCCTGCAGCGCTCTGTTAGACAGCATTGGTTTCACTCAGAATGTAAATAAACCGACCCAAAGTCACAAGCACACTCTTGTTATGCATATGGAATAGAGATTAATGACCCACTTGTCTTTCCCCAAAATCCTATACAGTCAGATCATTTCCTAATTTTATTCCCACAGAATAAAATTATAGTAATAGAGCCAATATTCAGTGACATGTTATGTGTTCCTGCTCAGAATCGTTTTAGTCCCAGTGTAAGTTTGTTCACACGACCACTAATTCTTGGAAATCTGCTCTTGATGTGGCAGATCCATTAAAACAGTGAGGCCAAAACAAGTTTCCCCATGGTACAATGAAAAACTACTTTCACATAAAAAATAGCAGAATGACCATTTTCGTCTCTCCCACACGGAAGAAAACTTAAAAGAATGGAAAATCTCCCTGCTGTCCTAGAAGCAGGCTCTGCGTGATTCCCAAAGCAGATATTATTCAAATTTCATTGAAAATAACAAAAATAACACTTTTCAGCACGGTAGCCAGACTAGGAAACTGTCAGTAGAGCCCTCACTCCCAGCTCCTCTCAGCTCTGTTGATTTTCTCAGTAACACAATAAACACTGCTGTACGCTGCTAGTGAATCAAGATTTTCCTTAGTATCGAAATCAAGTTTAACGTTGTAGTATGGTGACAGCTTAACTTTCTGCTTGCCTGAGTCACTGCACGCCACTGTGCTATAGTACCAGATCATCCAAACAGAGCACTTTGCGATCAAAATGCTGGACGTCTGGTGGTCCCAAAAGTCTCTAAAAGCGCAGTAGGAGGTAGAGCCTTCTGGTGGTCCCAAGAGTCTCTAAAAGCGCAGTAGGAGGTAGAGCTCCTGTGTTCTGGAAACAGCTCCTGTCCATGTAAAAGAGGCCGACACAGTCTCTTCATTTAAGACCAGGCTTAAAATGTTCCTCTTTGAAATCACTTATGGTCAGGCCAGTTAGGAACAGAAATATAAACCTACAGTTCCAGCTACGCTGCCCTAGGAGCGACTATGCCGGGGGAAGTATGGCAGCTTAAGCACTATCCTCTGCTTCTGACTTATTCTATCAAACAATATTTAATATTTAATTCCACTTGCAAACTGTTCATTGCCTTTTCTTTTTCTCACTCCCTTCCATCCCCGAGGACCTGTGGACCCAGATGTCCCTCTCCTGGTGAAGCAGTCTCTACCCCGTATGGACGGTCCTTCATCTGCCTGGAAGAGCTGGTTCTCCTCCTGAAGAACTGGTTCTCCTCCTGAAGAGCTGGTTCTCCTCCTGAAGAACTTGTTCTCCTCCTGAAGAACTGGTTCTCCTCCTGAAGAACTGGTTCTCCTCCTGAAGATCTGGTTCTCCTCCTGAAGAACTGGTTCTCCTCCTGAAGAGCTGGTTCTCCTCCTGAAGAACTGGTTCTCCTCCTGAAGAACTGGTTCTCCTCCTGAAGAGCTGGTTCTCCTCCTGAAGAACTGGTTCTCCTACTGGTTCTCCTCCTGAAGAACTGGTTCTCCTCCTGAAGAACTGGTTCTCCTCCTGAAGAACTGGTTCTCCTCCTGAAGAACTGGTTCTCCTCCTGAGTGTCTCCAGCTCCACTGTCTCTCTCTCGTCCGTCTGTGAGAGTCAGATCTCTCCTTCACTGGAACTCCTCCAGGTTTCTACTTTTTCCCAAGGAGGTTTTTTGTAGTTTTTCTTGGCCGAGAAGGAGGGTCTAAGGACAGAGGACTCTGGGACATCGTCCCTCGTCCCCACAGACATTGTTTAATCCGTTTTTCACTTCAGAGGCAACTGTTGTTGTCATTTTTGGCGCTACAAAAATGAATTGAATTGAAATTGAAATAGTTCCATATATATAGTTTACTAAAATAAGAAATCAGAAATCCCTTTTGTAAAAATAAATAAATAATCATAACCATAATATTAATAAAAAGTTACTTAAAGGCGCAATGGACAATTTGTCGGCGATTTGAGAACTCAGGTGGAAGTGCACATGCCCCTCCCCCATGACTGATACAACACACACGTGCGTTTGTTTATTAGTGCGATGGATCGCATCGTCTCTCGTCTCCCGTAGATTTCTGTCTTTCTCCGTCTTCATTTTGTCCCGTACACTGAGGGAACTATATTATGATAGATCAATGCGCTTAGACACGCGGAAACGTGGGGAGGAGCCGCACACGGCTGCAGGTGAGCGGTAGGTATGTTTTATGATTGATACGTGGCAGGACTAATCGGCCGTCCACGCCACGAGGAAATAAGACTCAAATTTGGGCCAAAAATGTTGTCCATTCAACCTTTAAGGTGAACAAAGGTTTTGCTTGTTTCACTTGTGTCTAAATACACCAGGAATTAAAAATATTCTCTGTATAGATATTTCTTAGATTTAATTCACGTAATTATGTGCAGTTATGGGAACTCAATTACACATGGAAATGTGAAAATAATTATAAAACAGCTTCATGTTTTATGCAACATTTTCAGAATCGGTTTTAAAAGGTTTATTGCCATCGTCAATGAACAGATTTCACAAACGTAGGAACTTGTCTCAGTGACAACATAAAACAATGAATGATGATAAACAACCTATATAAAATCAAACAATTAAAATCTGCTATAGATCAAATAAAAATAGGCTGTAAGATAAAAAATTAAAATAGACTTACTATGTACACAAAATGTACAGTTGAATTTAGAGTTGTAGTGCAAACGGTGACCAATGCAATGAGTCATTAAATTGTGGTTAAAGTGACAGGGAAAGAAACTGATTTTGAGTTAATTTCAGTTATAATATTTAATTTGATCAACGAGTGAAATATATCTCCAATTTTCCTTTTTAGTTCCATTCACCTGCAGTGTTTGACCCATAATTAGTGGAAAACATGTTTGCCCAGATTCTAGAGCGGTTTGTTCTTTCATGCCTGAAACTATGGCACAGCTGCCCATCTGCTCCAGATTCTCCCCGTGTCTGTGAGTGCACGTGCAGAGGCAGAGCATGTGATGGGAGCATGCACGTGTCACTCCTCCATCAGAGCTCTGTCACTTTCTGCTCCACAGGTGAGTCTGTGAGGAGTGCAGGCGTCATGTCTTTGTGTGAGGGCAAATGTTCATCACACTGAAGTCTGTGTACACATTCATGCCCAATGTTGGCTTTGTGGGGACTGAAAATCAGGTCTACATTATATGAAAGTTTCTATATTCTGCAATGGGGCAAAAGTGAAGTTTAACTGGGCAAATACAGTGTTTCATTTGATCTACAGTTATATTGCATACTTTGAACAGGTTGAGACGAAATATAAACTTCAAGGGATAACTTAAATGCAAAGGACTATAGTTTCAAATTGTTAATGATGTTAAATACAGAGGATGAATTTACCTTGAGTCTAATTAACTAAAACGGCAGCATTTGGACTTTTTAGATTGTTTCATTTTATTTTACTGTGTGCAATATGACAAAAAGTTCTGGGTCATCCATATCTACTTAACTAAGTAGTAACGTTGTATTGTTATTGGCCTTGCTTATGAGTTTTTTGCTTTTATTAGTTTGGGAGGTCATGTTTTGGAACAAAATAATAATTAAATATAGCGGCGATGATCGGCCCTCGCCACGCCGCAAGATATATATATATATAAATATAAATATATTTATTTATTTTATTTTTTACAGCGATGAGTAATGTTATTTTTATTTTTTAACAACACATAAACAAACACACTGAAAGAAAACAAGACCAGAGAGAAAACGGTAACACAAAACCCAAATAAATCATCTCATTTAGTCAAGTCTGTATGTCCAAATGTCGGTGTAATCCCTCATTCGTCCAGGCGTGTTCCATAGTAGAAAAAGCTTCAGTTGTAGTCATCTGGACTCAGTTTGAAAAAATAGACGTTTCGACTCTCATCCAAGAGTCATTGTCAATAACAGAATTTAGGTCGAGAACTCCGATATTAATACTGTTCTGTGGTAAGACCCGCCCATTGGGAGGAGCCTTCCTGAAGTAGAAAGAGTTGTTTGTTTCAACAGAAACTCCCCTTTGTATCTACCGAGCTAGCCTATTCAGAATCTTAATGGGCTATTAGAAACCTCTTTGTCTTTGTGAGACCCTGGCTCGACCACCCTGAGTACCTGATTAGCATCTGAATGTCCTTTACCTTTCCAGGGGTTCAGAATCCCATTATAAATAACAGGAAGATGAAACCTAAGCCCTCCATTTCTGTTTAAAGAAGGTCTTTCTTTTTTAACAAAAATAGCTTCCTTGACTCCTCTTTCAAACCATCTTTTCTCCTGCTTAAAACCTTCACCTCACCGTCTTCAAACGAGTGATTAGAGGCTTCAAGATGGAGATGCACGGCGCTCTGAGGTCCTGAACTTGTATTTCTTCTGTGCTGATAAAGCCTCTTGTGTAGAGGCTGTTTCGTCTCACCTATGTAACGTTCTTTACAGCTTTCTTCACTGCATTGGATCGAATAAACTACATTGCTCTGTTTTTGAGTCGGCAACTTGTCCTTTGGGTGAACCAGTTTTTGTCTTAAAGTGTTTCCTGGTTTAAAATAAACAGGGACTTCGTGTTGTCTAAAAATTCTCTGCAATTTTTCCGACAGGCCAGACACATAAGGGATAGAGACACCCTTCCTTCTCTGTTCAGTTTCCCTTTTGTTGCCGACTCAAAAACAGAGCAATGTAGTTTATTCGATCCAATGCAGTGAAGAAAGCTGTAAAGAACGTTACATAGGTGAGACGAAACAGCTTCTACACAAGAGGCTTTATCAGCACAGAAGAAATACTAGTTCAGGACCTCAGAGCGCCGTGCATCTCCATCTTGAAGCCTCTAATCACTCGTTTGAAGACGGTGAGGTGAAGGTTTTAAGCAGGGAGAAAAGATGGTTTGAAAGAGGAGTCAAGGAAGCTATTTTTGTTAAAAAAGAAAGACCTTCTTTAAACAGAAATGGAGGGCTTAGGTTTCATCTTCCTGTTATTTATAATGGGATTCTGAACCCCTGGAAAGGTAAAGGACATTCAGTTGCTAATCAGGTACTCAGGGTGGTTGAGCCAGGGTCTCACAAAGACAAAGAGGTTTCTAATAGCCCATTAAGATTCTGAATAGGCTAGCTCGGTAGATACAAAGGGGAGTTTCTGTTGAAACAAACAACTCTTTCTACTTCAGGAAGGCTCCTCCCAATGGGCGGGTCTTACCACAGAACAGTATTAATATCGGAGTTCTCGACCTAAATTCTGTTATTGACAATGACTCTTGGATGAGAGTCGAAACGTCTATTTTTTCAAACTGAGTCCAGATGACTACAACTGAAGCTTTTTCTACTATGTATGTCCAAATGTATTTTTTTCATGGCAGGAGTCCTGAGGTCCAAATACATAGTTCTGAAATCCATTGGGATGGTGATGTCATATAAGATAAGATAAGATAAGCCTTTATTAGTCCACACAGTGGGGAATTTTCAGTGTTACAACGCACAAATAGGTACAGAAGTGAGGGAACAGATAACTTATTGAAGACTCTTTTTTTTTTTTAAACACTCAACACAAAAAGGAGCTCTTACAAAAGAAAAAAGAAAACTCTTGTAGAAAAACCTTATATTCTTATAAGGAAATATAAGAAATAGTAAGTAACACTCTTATTTACAGCAGTTGTATGGACAGGGAATATTGCACCAATATGGTTGACATTATCTCAGAGTATTGCACATGAATATGACAGCATTGCATATGAATCTGACAGTATTGCACATGATAATGACAGTATACAGTATACACGTGTTCAGGACTAACAGTGTTTGTTATAAAGTCTGACAACAGCAGGGAGGAAAGACCTGCGAAACCTTTCCTTCACACAGCGAGGGTGGATCAGTCTGTCACTGAAGCTGCTCTCCAGAGCAGACAGAGTGCCCTGCAGAGGGTGAGACTCATGGTCCAGTATAGATGTGAATTTAGCCAGGACCCTTCTGTCCCCCACCTCCTGCACCGAGTCCAGAGCACAGCCCAGGACGGAGCTTTGTCCAGCTTCTTCCTCTCCCTCTCTGTGATGCTGCTGCTCCAGCAGACCACACCTACAGGAGCTGATGCCACCACAGAGTCATAGAAGGTCTTCAGTAGTGGCCCTGTCACTCCAGAAGACCCAAGTCTCCTCAGGAGGTAGAGCCGACTCTGGCTCTTCCTGTACAGTGCGTCTGTGTTATGAGTCCAGTCCAGTTTGTGGTTCAGATGAACACCCAGGTACTTGTATGAGTCCACTCTCTCAATGTCCCTTCCCTCGATGTTCACTGGCGAGGGGGCAGTGGGGTGATGTCTGCGGAAGTCCTCCACCATCTCCTTGGTCTTTCCCATGTTGATGAGGAGGTGGTTCCGCTGACACCAGTCCACAAAGTCCTGCTCCAGTCCTCTATACTCCGCATCATCGTCGTCCGTGATGAGTCCAAAGATGGCAGAGTCATCAGAGAACTTCTGCAGGACACAGCTGTCCGTGTCGTGTCTGAAGTCTGCAGTGTAGAGGGTGAAGAGAAAGGGCGCGAGGACAGTGCCCTGGGGCGCCCCCACACTGCAGGTCCGAGTGTCAGACACACAGTCCCGTGCTCTCACAAACTGGGATCGGTCCGTGAGGTAGTCCAGGATCCACTCTGCAGGTCGTACTCCACACCACCCGTCTCCAGCTTGTCCCTCAGGAGCAGCGGCTGGATGGTGTGGAAGGCGCTGGAGAGATCGAAGAACAGAATCCTCACAGAGCTGCCAGGCTTCTCCAGGTGAGAGAGAGAGCGGTGCAGCAGGGAGATGACGGCGTCCTCCACTCCGATGCCAGGCCAATATGCAAACTGCAGCGGGTCCATGGCTGAGCACACGGTGGAGCGGAGGTGGTCCAGGACCAGCCGCTCCAGTGTCTTCATCAGGTGGGACGTGAGAGCCACCGGCCGGAAGCTGTTGAGGTCTTTGGGGCGCGGTGTCTTGGGCACAGGTACCAGACAGGAGGTCTTCCAGACCTGTGGTACCACCCTCAACTTCAGGCTCATGTTGAAGACATGCTCCATAACTCCACACAGTTCATCTGCAGGACTTAAGGAGCCTGGGGCTGATGCCGTCAGGTCCTGCTGCCTTCCTCACTTTAATCCTCTTCAGCTCTCTCCTCACCTGAGCTGTTGAGACAGTCAGTGGATAGCAGGGGGACTGTGTGCTGGGGGGATGGGTGAGTCCAGGTGAAGTGGGGAGCCATTGTCCAGCTGTGGAAGAGGGAGCATGCAGCTGTGCAGGGGGAAGGTGTGGGCGATTGATCAAATCTCAGGAAGTGAGAATTTAGCTCATTCATCCACTGTAGGTCCCCCTCTGTCTGGGTAGGGGGGATTTTGAAGCCTGAGATGGTTTTCAGGCTCCTCCGCACTCCCTGAATGTTCTTTTGCTGCAGCTGCTCCTCCATCCTCCTCTTGTAGCCGGCTTCAGCCTGCCTGATCTTCCTCCTCAGCTCCTTCTGCACAGTCCTCAGCTCCTCCTTGTTCCCTGACCTGAAGGCTCTTCTTCTTCTCCTTCAGCAGAGCCATCAGTTCACGGTTAATCCATGGCTTGTTGTTTGGAAAACACTGCACCGTCCGGGAGGGAACAATGTTCTCAAAACAGAAGTTTATGGAGTCCGTGATGCACTCTGTGATGGTGTTGATGTCCTTCCCATGTGTGTCATAAAGCTCAGTCCAGACAGTGGTGCTGAAGCAGTCCCTCAGAGCCTCCTCGCTCTCAGCAGACCACCTCCTCACCACACGGGGCACCAGCGCACGATGGGTTCATACACAGGCCTCAGATGTACAAGGCTGTGGTCCGAGCTGCCCAGGGGAGGGAGGGGGGAAGAAGAATAAGCCTCTTTGGTGTTGGCAAAAAACAAGTCCAATGTTCTATTGTCTCTGGTGGGGCAGGTAACATACTGAGTGTATGTTGGTAGAACAGAAGAGGGAGAAGCGTGGTTAAAGTCACCAGAGACGAGGAAGAGAGCCTGTGGATGCTGTGTTTGCAGCCTGCTAGTGCAGGAAAGCAATGCTTCACAAGCATTATCGGCATGCGCCGACGGGGCCACATAGACTGCAATCAAAATCACATGTGAGAACTCCCGGGGCAGATAATATGGCCTCATGCCAATAGCCAACAGTTCAATGTCTTTGTTAAATAGCTGTTCCTTCACTGTGCAATGTGTAGGTTTACATACACAGCCAGCCCTCCACCTCTCTTCTTACCGCATTCTCTCGTTCTAGCGCCGGCAGAAGATGAAAATTGTCCAAACCAACAATAGAGTTCGGCATTTCTGCTGTTAACCAGGTCTCTGTGAAAAGCAAGACGCTGCTGTCCCTATAAATCCTCTGGGACCGCACGAGGCTCGCTAGTTCTGTTGTTTTATTTTGGAGGGACCTCACGTCACCCATGACGACGGCGGGAAACACCGGCTTGTGGCGCCATCGCTTTTCCCGGAGTTGCGTCCAGCTCGCCGGCTCCTCTGTGTTTTCCTTAGAATGTTTTCCTTAGAAAAAGTTGAATTAAAGCTGTTAATTCGGTCCCGATCGTACAAGTAAAGTAGAAAAAATATTTACATAAAATACAATAGATAAAGCAGAAAAAGTGTGATAAAAGAGTGGAGCGTTGCAACAGACTGCTAGCGGGACCAGCGCCTTTATGACGTTATTAATGTGGCTATCTAATAAAATTACTCTCTAACACCCTCTCCAAATTAGATTTTTAAAAATGAATAAAAGACAATATAATAATAGACAAATGAAAATATTTAAAACAGGTTAATTTGTGACCGGGCACAATGTGACAAAATTACATGACTCTAGCTTGAGTTTTTATAGCGGGAAAAAATGGTCGAAAAAGTTTCCGTAATTATTATATATGTTTATTTTTCCTCCCTAAAACCACCCCAATTATGACCCCCTAAACGTTTACGAAAACTCCAAAATCAACCAAAATTCAGGATTGGTGATTTTTTTTTAATTTTGGTGTCTAATTTTGGCGCCGCCTCAAATTTCAAAATACATTACGGTAATGACGAGCCTTTTTAATCGTAGACTTATGAAAATTGGTACAAACATACCTCATAAGTAAGGACAATTATATTATAACCCCACCCTAAACCCTACAGGGTGCACATTGAGCGCTGAACCAATTTTTTTCAAAGATTTACACCTCTTTTCTAATATTTTTTTTCCACAATGGATTTTTTTTCTTGCAAGTTCCTAGTTTGTGAATTGTTCGCTGACAATGACAATACAACTGCTTCTGACAGGCCTGCATGGTGTTTACAGGAGGAATGTGGCTGGAGCATGTGCTGCTGACCCCAGTGTGGTCAAGCCTCTGGAGCCGCTCTTCTGTGCAGCTTTACTTCATCACTGAAGGTTATACAATATGAGCTTATATAAAGAGACACATAATGCGCCAATCAGCACGAGTCTCGTGCGTCACGTGACGTGCTTGAGCTGCTCTCAATGTAGAGACAGAGGACCCACAGCCTTTAGCTCCAGAAGCTAGCTGGAGCCGCTGAACATGGGAGCCCGTGAAAGGAATGGGCTTTTTCTGTCTGTTCTCCATTTTTCAGCATAAGAACATGACACCTGCATTGGAATAATCGTATTTTTTGGCTTTAGGACATTTGGAAAGACTTTGTGTGGAGACTTCGACAGGCAGTTTGAAAAGAGGACCGCAGTGGTGCGTTAGCCTCGTTAGCCTCGTTAGCCTCGTTAGCCTCGTTAGCCTCGTTAGCTCCGTGGCTCGGCTCCAGCTCTGACAGAAAAACAAGCGCTGAGTGCGGCCGGATAAACAACACTATTCTCATCTTGGAGTGTAATTCATCCTCTGCCTCTCGTCGCTTTATTACACCGGATCTAAAGTAGTACAGTTTATTAGTCACTAGTTGTATAAGTTTCTACGGTAAACTAAAACTGTAAGCTCCTTACAGCAGCTAAACCTGGAAGAGTTGAACCAGCGCGTTGTTTACAGACAAACAGAATGGATTATTGAACACAACAGAATTAACTTTCATAAAATACATTTGGCAGGAATCTCATATTGTCTGAAACCCCCAGAGGCGGCAGTGTGAGCGAACCTCCGGGGCCAACTAAAGGAATTTAAGAGTTAAACTTGTGAGTTCTCATCTAACCCAGAAGCAGCGGCTCGTGTTGTGATTGAAGCGGGTCTAAACGCCCACTTCACCGGCCATGGAGGAGAGATCCAACCGCCGCGGAGAGACACGACACAAGTTGAAATAAAATCGTTTCATTTGCCAGTAAAGAAGAAGAAGATGGAAACCGGGCACATACACCACCAGGGTCCGGGCGAAGTGTTCGTCCACCCGCTGTCCAACCCGGGCGCAGCGGGCATCTGCCCCGAGATGCTGGAGGTGGCGGAGGAGGCGAACACGGCCGGGGACTACGACCTGGCGGCGGAGATCTACAGCTCCCAGCTCAAGGACGTGCCGCAGCCGGACCGCGGCTTGTGTCTGCGGAAGGCCGACGCGCTGGCTCGGGCGGGCCGGGTCTCGGAGGCGCTGGAGTCGTACTGCACCGCGGCGGGCATCGGCAAGCTGCAGCCGCACGAACTGCCACTGCTCGTGGAGACCATAGCCAAGAGTCTGCGGGAGAAGGAGCTGGGCGCGCCGGGGATGCACAGCCAGGGCGCGCCGGGGATGCACAGCCAGGGTCACGGGGGAGCGCCGGAGTTTGGAGGTGAGGATCATGTACACAAGAGAAAACAGGTCAGAGTGGGACGTCAAAACACATCCGTTACCATTTAAATTCATTCATTTACTTACTTTAAACTTAAAACCTATAAGTTATCTGTCCTTTTCCTCTGTATCTGTGTTGCGTTGCAACCATGAAATTTTCCCATGTGTGGACAATAAAGGAATATCTTATCTTATCTTAAATCCCCCATGGTTGTTGCTGGTGTGCTTAATGTACATATTATATTATATTTCTGTCTGTCTGTCTGTCTTGTTCTTAACTGAACAAAAGCAGAATTCTGCTCCACATCTCATGTCAGTTTAATAGTCTACCTAAAATCAACTTTTAAAAGAGCAATAAAACATTTCTGTTCATTTTAAAAGAATATCTGATATATAATATAATTATTGGCGAATTGTGAAAAATAACTAGGCTTATTATAATTCTCTTTACGTACTTTATAAGATATGTTGAATTTTTTAAATAATCAAAGCAAAGTACAAGGATATGGGCGGGAATGGGGGTTAGGTGAAAACCGGACATTTCTAAGCACTCAAGTCGTGGTCGCAGGACAAAGGTTAGGGTCACTAATGATGAGACAACTGCTGTAATAAGGTTAAAACCTCTTTAGAGTTGATTTAGCATAATATGTCCCCTTTAACTCTTAACTATTAGTATTCTAGGGTTTTGAAATGCCTCTAATAACCCATATAATAGCTTTTTCCCCATCAATCCCTTCTCATTATGTCTACTCTCTCTGCCCATCGTCCTTTCCCAGAGTGTCCAGAGGAGGACGAGGCCCTGGATTTGTTCTCGTGCCGCCTGTGCTGCCGCCTGCTCCTCGACCCCACCACCCTGGAGTGCGGCCACACCTTCTGTAAGCCCTGCCTGGACCAGCAGGCAGCCCCGGAGTGCGCTCAATGCAAGGTCAAACTATCACAAGGCCAGCAGAGCAGCTCGCCGCCACGCAGGATCAACGTGGTCCTCAGCAGCCTCCTCGAAAAACTCTTCTTCACCGAGAGCAAGGCCAGGAAGCTGTGGGGCGAGGGCGAGCTGCTGTGGAAGAGGCACAGCCTGAAAGAGGCCTTGGACAAGTACAATACTGCACTGGATTTGGGTAAGTCATTGATGGGTTGAAAATGATATCTGTTCATAGTGGTATAATCTGCTGTTTAATTGTCAAAATGCTGATGTTTTGTCCAGACTTGCCACAGCAAGTGACCCTAACTCTAAGCATGGAAAAAGCCAAAACAAGTGAACATTGTCCTACAAAAATAAACCCCAAAAATAAGCCATCGCTAATGCTCTATTTGGGGGCCATGGCGGGGGCGATATGCACGCCCGTTGTTTCAGTGGTGAAGTTATAGGCCCGCTTTACTTGTGGGATATAATCATAGAATTGTTTTATGAGCAAACATCTTTCACAAACGTGGTGTGAGCAGGCTTTTAGATAGGATTTGAAAACATCCAAATAATTTTGTCCGAATATGGAAAGCCCGTGCGCTGTAAACGAGCGCACGTGTACCGTGCGAGTGGCCGGCCCTGCACTCGAAAATGCCCGTCCAAAATACGGAAAGACGGCCCTCTATCTGAAAGCCTGGGTGTGAGTACAGCGCCAGATCAACTCGGGGAACTTGCAGCTGTTCAGAGCAGCGACCAAAAAGTGTGGTGAGCAAACCAGCAAGAACTGGTCACAGAGCGGTGTTGTGTTGCCTGTGATAGCACGTGTGACGCAATAATATGAAACTACAAAACCAATGAATCCCGTGTTTGCTCATTTCCTCATCGGAGCCACAGAGTGAATAGAAGCCGGAGCCCCGCCTCCCGCATCCCACGAGTTAATCTAACCGGTGGGATAAACGCCGACACACCACAGCAGAGCGGGAAGCGGTGATCACTAGATCACTATTTTATTCAATATCTGCACCAATAAGGCCATTTCAATCTGAAGCGCTCACTTCGGAGAAAAGAGAACCGTCTGCCAAACCTGGGCGAGGATTTTAAAATATTAAAAAATAAGATCCGATGACCTACCTGGAATGTTACCGGAAACGCACAATATATATATATTTTTTGGCCTAACTTTATCAACAATGTCTTGCTCTGTGCAGCTTTTACTCGCTCGGCTTTCTCCTCCAGTTTCCTCTTCGCCGTAGGCATTTTGACTGATTGCATCACTGTCGCGACCGCTTGTCAGGGCCAACGACGTACAGTCTAATTGTGTTGACGAGTCGAGGTGATAAACTGTTTAGCGCCGCGATTCAAGCTCACAAGTCTGAATTATGACATGTGATGTTAATTCTACAGCCTGCGCTGAACACTATAAACTTGTGATATATTGGGAGCTCTCCAGCGCAGGCAGTGGTGCGTGACCGCCTGCGTGCTCGGGGGTCGCTCACCTGCACGGGACTGAACGTGTGCGCTCCCTCCGCCGCGCTCACACGTCCCCTCCGCTGTGGGCAGCCACCAGCGCCCCGACCGTATCAGTTAAGACGGGAATTTCTGGGATTATATCAACAACCCCAGGCTTAATTTGAGAAGATTTGATTGATTTCTATGATTGGTCCTTTTGTGCTTTTTAAAGTATCGGCCGCTGCGCACGGCGCATAACCCAGGGCAGTGTTGCGGCTTTTGATTGATTCAGGATAAGGGCGTAGCGGTCCGCTACGCTAAATAGGGCTGGGGGAAACACTGTAACTAGTTCATAGGATCAACAGAATTTTCTTGGCAATTTTAGCCACTTCTGCTCATCAATTAACCGCATGGTTTAATGAATGAAAACCGGTGTTTAGGAGCAGGCTTTCATCTTCTGAGCAGTTTGAAAATGTGCAGAGAGAGCAGCGAGGACGACTATGTGACGTGCTACTTTGACAAAACCTTGATCTGCTTTAAATGTTCACTTTATACGCAGGGCAGGTAACTTTGGTTACCATACAGCTTCAAAAAGAACATTTTCTCAGCAAAATAAGACTCGACAGCTTTCATGCTTGTTATATTTAAGGCAAGCATGAGTAAATCACCAGCCTGTGCGTACCTGTAAACGAGTGAAGTCTGTGTTTTCTGTGGATGCAAAGGGGAAACCATTTGCAGTCTGAGCACAGGTCACTTCATACGACTGAAAGTCTAGTAGTGTTTGAGCGTGTAGTTCCTGCATGTGACAGAAACACTGTAGCAGCCAAGGTGCGAGTGTGGAGCAGAGTTAAAGGACCACATCAGAGCGCGTTTTATCCAAGAGGGGTTCAGAAGGAGCTTCAACTTGACTAGTGCAAAAACTTGCGTATCATCTCAAGGTAGATGTGATGTAAAGTGTGATCAGTGCATCTGATGCATTGCATATCACAATCACATGATGTAGTATTCTAGTGTCTACGTCATGTCTTGTCCTGTGTGTGGCCATTTCCTTACGGACAACCAAAGTAATCTTGAACAATTATTACATTTTTGTTGTGTGATGTTGTCATTTACAATCAGTATTTCTAAACCTGATGATCTTTGATCTAATTATCTGATCTGCATTTTAGTCAAATATGTTCAAACCGTCATAGGTTCGTTCAAATACTGAAGCAACCACAGAGTTCTATAAGAAATTCATCTAAGTCATCATAACACAATTTCAGACTCAAAGACTCAATGACTTTCAACCAAGCTGCAATATTTCATTGTGAATGTGGGAGATAAAGAGTACTATTGACCTTCTGCAGAATTGTGTTAAATAGTGAATAAATTGTCTCAAATCCGGGTGAATTATTATTTTAAAATACCATGTAATAAAACTGGTCCTACACGGTCCTGGTTTCAATGAGAAATGCTGAAAATCTGAAAGGTTTAAGCGACATTTTGTTTGAAGTAGTGATGTCACGGTATCAAGTTTTAGGATCACAAATAACGTGAGAAATATCGCGATTTTGTGATTAATCAGGATTATAAGTAAAAAGAAAGGAAACCTTTTATACAGTATTTTTGTATGTTTAAACTAAACTTGCAAATATTCCTGTGAGAATGAAATTTGTTTTTACAACAAATAACCTGCCTATGGATTAAATAATATAAGTGGAATAATATAAGTTGGCCCCTCATTGTAGTGCGTTTAAGCATTATGTCAGTCATTATTTAGATGAGCTCCATGGTAACGCTCAGGGGGGCTTTTTTTTGGCTCACAACTACAAACAGCTTTGTGAAGAATCAAACGGTGCTTCCAGGTACGATTACGCTCTGGCACTACTTGTCTCCTCTTCTCTTCTCCTCCGCCCTCTCGCTCCTCCTCCTTCGAGCTCGGGCCTTTCTTGACTTCACTTTCAGCTTGAGTGGCTCCAACACCGTCCGCGCTTTGCCCCGTGTAAACGTGTGAAGCAGCAGCATTAAAACGACTGTACTCACGCTGACTGTAGCTTACACTGTTGATGCACACGTATATGGACCGTGTGTACAGAGTACGAGTACTACACAGTCACATGTAGCACAATCCAACCACAAAAAGTGTTTCAGTGAATATTAATAGTGGAGCACTTAAACATGTTCATTGGTATTACATTTTGATAATTTGTTGATATGTTGCATTAGAGAAACCCCATTCTATGACAGTTCTACGTTTTGACAGTTCTACGTTTTGACAGTTCTACGTTTTGACAGTTCTACGTTTTGACAGTTCTACATTTTGACAGTTCTACATTTTGTCAGTGGTTGGAGCTCATAATAAGCTTCAGGTTGATACGTACAACTTAATTTCCAAGTGGGCTCCTCAGCCTGACCCACTTTCATGAGGCGAGTGTGCGTGAGTGTCCAGCAGAGGGCATTGTGTCTGAGGTCAGTTGTTACATGATCCCTGCTCTTTCATTACCTAAGCAGCACACATATTCTCAGACTTCCCCTTTTGATAATGCTTATTACCTGATGCAATTAGATAAAGCTCCGAGCTCTATCTCACTGACCTATTTTATTGTTTGTTGTTGTCAAGTTCTTTCTTTAGTCCTGATTGTTGCTGTGGGTTTGCTTTAGTTCAGATCCTAGTCTGGGCTTGTTTAGGAGCTTCTTTTGACCTGTGTCCATTTATTCTCTTCAAAATTAGGGCTGCAATTACAATGATGGTTTTAATTGTCCAAATTATTATTTCTTTTGTACGTTGATTTTTGAACCAAATATAGGTTGAAATATGGTGACTGATTTTGTCATTTTTATTGAAAAAGGCTTTGGATTCTTTTATAACAGGTCTTTTTCTAGTCCACTAGTCATGATGAGTTGATTAATTGTTGAAGTCCTATTAATATATAGGCACTTGTCCCTGTGGAAGTACTTTGCCAACATTGTGACACAATTTGTATTGCTCGAGCACAGCACACTGCTCATCTGTTCACACGTGTGGGGGAGCATAGAACAGTGGAACGCTGCTAATGCTCTTGCCTGACCCGCCAGCCCCGCCCACATTCATTTCGAATGCGTCTCGGTCTGGACTCGGAGTCGTCAATAGCCAATGAGATCGTCGGTATTCCATCTACCGACCAATTTACCGATCCCAGGCGGAGGTTTTAACACGTCACACTGAGATACGGAAGTAGCTCTTCACCCCCGTTCCAAAACATTCAAGATGGCGGACCCGGCTCGTGACCCGGCTCGTGGCCCGGCTCGTGACCCGGCTCGTGACCCGGCTCGTGACCCGGCTCGTGGCCCGGCTCGTGACCCGGCTCGTGGCCCGGCTCGTGGCCCGGCTCGTGACCCGGCTCGTGACCCGGCTCGTGACCCGGCTCGTGACCCGGCTCGTGGCCCGGCTCGTGGCCCGGCTCGTGACAGAGTGTTTACTTCTGCTCTCGCTTCGGTTTGAACAATCAGGAAAGTCCGCTCTCCTCGCCGTGATGAAAGTGCGATAGATGCGGTTATACGAAGGGCGTCATCTCGATTCAGGAGACATTTTCTGCGTTCAGGACGGAGAACGTGGAACACGCCTTGTTGACATGGGCTACGTAATATCCGGTTAAGCGTGTCACATTTTTGCGTCACTTCTGGGTTTATGTGATTGGTTCTGTCTCTGCTCTAAACTCCGCCCTAGAAATTGAACCGCAGCGGTCGAGCCCCAGACCCACACACAGTCTTGATAAGTAGTTTGCCAAAACGTGTTGGGAACGGCTGGTCAGGCAAACACAAGATTTGAGTTTGTTGTCTCTAAAACATGGAAATCCACAAAATAGTGGACGGTAATGACTTTAGGCGTGTTTGGATTGATCCACCCTGGGGTGATCTGTAGTGTTTCTACTGCACAAGTGAATTGTACCTCCCTGTTTAAGGGGTACAAAACCAATGCCATCTAATTTAGAAAACTATAAAATTAATACTAAGTTTGCTTGATAAAAAGGACCGTACATAACTTTACCTTTTGCTATCCATACAAATATATTCAAACAAATCACACGCCAAACCAATAACTGCTCACTGACTGTTGCTAACCTGGTTCATTCTTTGGAAATGTTGGTCAGTGACCACTATAACAAAACATAACATGATGAATAACAGAAGTATGATCTTTCATGAAATAAAACTCTGTGTTCTGTAATGGTGTAGTAACTGATGAGTCACCTGAGCCAAAGCGGTCGCCTTGTATAACCAAATCCACCTAACCTGGCCTCTATTGTAGTGTGGCTGCACCAGTTACATGACATTCATGTTATGCATTGGCCTACTTCTGACAGCCTCCAACGTCTGTCTGTCTGGAAACTGACCTCTGCTCTGTGTTGTGTGTGTCTGTGTGTGTGTGTGTGTGTGTGTGTGTGTGTGTGTCTGTGTGTGTGTGTCTGTGTGTGTGTGTCTCTGTGTGTGTGTGTGTCTCTGTGTGTGTGTGTGTCTCTGTGTGTGTGTGTGTCTCTGTGTGTGTGTGTGTCTCTGTGTGTGTGTGTGTGTGTGTGTCTCTGTGTGTGTGTGTCTCTGTGTGTGTGTGTGTCTCTGTGTGTGTGTGTGTCTCTGTGTGTGTGTGTGTCTCTGTGTGTGTGTGTGTCTCTGTGTGTGTGTGTGTCTGTGTGTGTGTGTCTGTGTGTGTGTGTCTGTGTGTGTGTGTCTGTGTGTGTGTGTCTCTGTGTGTGTGTGTGTGTGTCTCTGTGTGTGTGTGTGTGTGTCTCTGTGTGTGTGTCTGTGTGCAGTGCCCTCCAGTGGCCGGCTTCTGGTACAACGTGCTGAGCTGCACATGGAGATGCTCAACTTCAGCCAGGCTGTGCAGGACGCCAGCAGCTTGTGCTGCATCTCCCCGCACTGGACCAAGGTGAGGTGGACACACACCTGCACCTGCTTTAAACGCTTCTACACCAGAGGAAGCAACAATACTATTATTCCTCTTATCCTTTGTTTGTTAAAAATGTAATAAACATTTAAATAACCAACACATGTTTTTTATATGGGTAATATTTTTGAAATGGCAGAATTATGAGGACCGTTGTACTTATGTAATCATTATATTATAATGTCTTAATTTTTATTATGAATTAGTATTTGTTAAATTTTTTTAGAAGAATAAACTCATCTCACAGAACAGAGAAAACCAGAGCGTGAAAATCCAAACATAAGAAGACCTCAACCATTCATCAGTAGAAACAAATGAAAAATCAAGAAAAGTCCCATTTAGTCTGTCAAATGTGTCCATTAACAAATGAAGTTCCATTTGTCTAATGTCTGTTACTATGTCAGTCCAGTCATTGATCCTTGGTGCAGTTTGTTTCAGCTATTTTTTTGTGATAGCATTTTTTCCTGCTGCCAGTAGTATCTTCCAAAGGTATCCGTTTATTGTGTTCATGGCAGGAGTTTTGAGGCCCTAATACATAGTTATAACGTTGAGAGGCTGATACCTTTTGTTATCCAGATTTGAAATCTCAAATCTGTGCTGTTAGGCACAAACAGTTGACGCAGGTGCCCACGTTGTAACATGAGATATTGACACAGAAAGATGGTACACGATAGTGATGCGGCGGTTGTCTTTTGTCTGGCCCACTGCGCCACGGGTCTAATTAGACTCATTTCACAGTAAATATGTCTGTCTGATTGTAATAAAACACACAATATTTTGAAGTTTAACATACAGAGAACACAATTGAGCTTTCCCTACTGTCCCCTCTGTCCTTGATTACTCTGTAAGTTTATTACTTTGTGTGAACTGATTTACCTGTGTCTGTGCCTTCACATCTGGTTCGATCTGCTCTTGAGCTTGTATTTAGCGAGTGTGTTGTAACATGAGATATTTACACAGAAAGATGGTCTGCGGGGGAGATCTGACCTAGAAAGTCTCATTTCAATGCTGCAGGTTCTAAACTGCAGATCGCCTTATATTGCATGTCCTCATGAGTCTTTGCGTTTAGCTTCAATTCCTCATTAGACTCATTTCTCTGTGAATATGAGACTGATTTTAATAAATCGCACAGTCCTTCCCCCGATGTCTTCTTCGACAGTGAGTCAAACGCTTGCGCTTCCTGCTAGTGTGCCCCCCGGTGGCTATTAGCCAGGAAAAATCTATAAATTAGCCGCAGGGTTCAAAGCGTTGGAAAAAAGTAGTGGCTTTAAGTCCGACAATTACGGTTCTCATCTCATCTTGTCCGTCTTTTTTGGGATTATTTGGATTAAACTCTGATTTTAAAGCAAATTCCTGCAGCTGCGGAACAAGTGCGTCTGTGTAGCTCATCACCATAACTCACATGATTGTTTTTTAAGCGTATTTGAGAATTGCATGTCCTCCCGAACTCAATCCAATACCATTTAGGTTCATGATCGTCATCGTTATCTCCATGCAGGCACACTACCTGAAGGCTACAGCTCTGACCAAAGCGTCCCGCACGGACGAGGCGCTGCTGGAGTACTTCATCTGTGTGTCATTGAAGCCGGACTGGACCCAAGTCAAACTGGAGGCTCAGAAGGTAACAGTGCTGGGCTCTTTCACTTCAATTACCACATACATTAAACAGTTTAAAAGTGTGAAACTGTTTACATGACCTTCAGATCAAAAAAAAAGTAATCTAAACAAAGAACATGACTCTGAGGTATCGATCGGCCGCCGATCATGATTGGTCGATCATAGCAAAAATCACATGCAAATGGGCCGATCAGGCGCACCGATCACATTCACATCGCCGTTTGCCTTGAGGCAGATGATCTTTAAGTAGCAGTGTCGTTTAAGCTCCTTATGAAACCCTCTTGGTTAAAACGTGCACTGATGTGGTCCTTTAAGTCCAGGATGTATCGCCTGCTCTCGGAGAGGACAACCACACGGAGCAGCCATGTGGTTCTGTAAACACGCACAGAACTACTAGCTAATCTTTTCGTTAAAAGAATAATAGAGGTTCAGAGAAAAATTAGTATTCTCTCATCCATATGAAGCTCTGACGGGGTCGTTTTCCAGTACGCCCAAGGAGTTGGATGTAGTCAGTGTCAGGTCCGTATGATTGAAACTAGGCTGCAAGATATTGCGGGGTAAAAATGGAACTGTGATGTTTCTGTATTCAATCTTGTGTTTTCGAGGGTTAGGTTTAGTGTTTATTGCGAAATATATTGTGTAGCCCTACTTGAAGCCATTTCTTTTACCCCATTGGTCAACATGGAGAAAAAGATGAGATTTAAAATGTGATGAATGACTCCACTGTACAGACCTGACACCTGTGTGTTTGTCTTGTAGGTTCTGAGTGACCTGTTTTCATCCGTGTTTGAGAAGGAGGACATACCCACACCCCTGCATCCTCTCCAGGGTGGACTGGCCACTCGCCTCATCAAACCTGCTGCTTTGCTGGGCTCTCTGAAGGCCCCCACACACAGAGCAGGCCCATGCTCCTCCTCCTCACAGGTACAGATGCATACACCTGGACATAAGTCTGTACACATAAGTAGGGATGCAGACCTAAACCCACGTTCAGGTTCAAGTCCGGATTCTAATCCAGAGGTTCAGGTTCAGGTTCAGACCTAATGAGTCCTGCTGAACTCAGGCCATATTTACATCATGTTATAACAGCATAACACAAGACACTTGGCTCAATTAAGTTGAAGACACATGAACAAGGACGACTGTCAAACACAAGGCTTAACTGCAGTGAAATAAACTCAATTTATCTGGTTTATTCACTGTTTATTAACAGAAGTTACAACTTACAAATCACAAGCTGCTAGCTGCTAACACACATTCATGTGTTTTACTAGAGGAACAACTCCTGAACAAGAGCATGTTGAGTATTGGTATTGGAGCAGCTGTTTCTGCTGATACTATGTTTGTCAAGTGTGTTACTGGTTTGACTGGGCTGTTCCCACACCTGAAGTTTAATGCTTTAGATACATTTACACTCTTTAATTTTGCAGATCCATTGGCATCAAAGTCAGGTAAAAACCTTCAAAAACTAGCATAAAAGTCAACTCGAACCACTATAAATCAATGAACTTAGCAGTATCAAAAATAGAATATGAAAATATTTTACACAACACACAATACATCATATTAACAGCATTAAACACAAGACCATATTTAACAACTGTAGAATACAAATACTATTACAAAATATAAGCTCCAATTAATGAATCCAGCAATTAAACAATTTTACTTTGACTTAGTATTTACTTAGATGTATAAATATGTATATTGCACATTAACCCACCTAAATAAATGCTACATCACAACATAACAGTTATTTTATTCATATTGTAGCATCTCTAGTGTGTGTGTGCTGTCTCTGGGGCGGAGCTAAGAGCGGCTCAGGAGACCAGGTAGTTTCTGATGTTCCTGTTCCATCACCATGGTTACGGCCAACAGTAACCAACTCTGTTCAAGAAATAAAGTGACAACTTCGGTGTCTCGCGTCTTTAAACTCATTGCGCGGCTTCAACTTCTGCTGCGGGGAAGACGCGTGCGTCGCTGATGCTCCGGGCGCCATTGACAGCGATGTCAGTGTTTACGTCTTTTCCAGCGCAAATTTCGCGATCTATGGAATGTTTCAGATGGTTTAGATTCTAGAACGTAAAGGATATAGAATGTGAGTGGTAGATTTTTAATGAGTCCAGAACCGAATCACCGGGTTTAGTTTTTTTTGGACCTGAACCGAAACATTTTTACAAGTCCAGATTCGGTCCATCGTAGCGGTACACATCCCTACACATAAGATAGATATGCATAGTACATTGTACATTTTCACAATGTAGCTCTAATTCCAGTTTCCTATTTGAAAATGTTCATAGTAACGAGCTCAGTTGAATATTTCAGCATATTGTAAGATTGTTGTGTTGTATCTCGTTGGCAGGACTCTGAGCTGAGTGTGTGTAAAAGTGTGGATGACTCCAGACTGACTGGGAGTGTGACCTCTGACCCTCTGGATGACCCCAGCAGCTCCAAGAGCCTTTCCAGTGTCCTGGCTGCTTTACCGGCATCCCCTGGTGGCCTTAAGAGGAAACGCAGTGTAGAGGGGCCCTCTGGAGCCCCATCCAAGCTACTCAAGCCAGGTGAGCCTAGTCCAATATAGAGCCTGTAGTTCATCCACTCCTCTCTCGTGAAAAAGTGTAATTCACTTTTCTTGTCTGTGTCCCCTGCTGCAGTGTGTGGAGGACGGCTGGTCCCAGCAGAGCTGCTGGACAGTGGAGACCTGGAGTGTTCTCTCTGCATGAGGTGAGGACACTTTGCATTTTCAGGATCAGAACGGTTGTACTAAGCGGTACAGCAAAACACTCATCCTGACAGTGACATCGCTTAAAGGAGAATGAATTCTGCAGTTTTGACTCCGAAGTCTCTGGACCCATTACTGACCAATTCTACAATAAACAACATTTTAAATTATGATCTAGGCTGATAATAAAATATCACCAAATATAACGTCTTCAATGCTCTGCAGATTGTTCTATGAGCCGGTGACCACTCCCTGTGGACATACCTTCTGCCGCAAATGTCTAGAGCGCTGTCTGGACCACAACCCCAACTGTCCGCTGTGCAAGGAGAACCTGTCCGAGGTACGTCCAGAGCGCGTGCACGCACAGAGTGACCTTAAAGCATGGCTCTGACTGTGTTCTGTGTGCCTGCAGTTCTTAGCCAACCGCGGCTTCAACAAGATCCTGCTGATGGAGGAGGTGCTGCAGCGTTACCTAGGAGACGAGCTGGCAGACAGGAAAAAGATCCACGAGGAGGAAATGAAGGAGCTCTCCAAGTATGCTGCGCACTCATCCGCCACATATTCACCTCACATCATATAAATATGCACATGAACAGTACTTTTTGTAGTATTGTTTTAGGTTTTTATTACTTAAAGGAATTCTGGAGGATTTTTTGGCACCAAATCTGAGTCTCATTTCCTCGTGGCGTGGACAGCCGAGTAGTTCATTCACATGTCAATCACAGGATGCACCTGCTGCACACCTGCAGCCTCGCGGCTCGTCCCCTGAGAGCAGCACGTTTCTCTGGCTGTGCATGTGTGGTTGATAATCCGGTGTGTCTGCATTGATCTATCATAATATAGTTCCCTCAGTGTACAGTACTGGACAAAATTAAGACAGAGAAAGACGGTTCCAGCTCAGAAGAGACAGAAATCTATGGAGATGAGAGAAGCGATGCGATCCGTCGCGCTAATAAACAAACGCACGTGTAGCAGCGAGGCATTTGTGTGCGTCCGCACGGGGGTTTGTGTGCACACGTGTGCGTCCGCACGGGGGTTTGTGTGCACACGTGTGCGTCCGCACGGGGGTTTGTGTGCACACGTGTGCGTCCGCACGGGGGTTTGTGTGCACACGTGTGCGTCCGCACGGGGGTTTGTGTGCACACGTGTGCGTCCGCACGGGGGTTTGTGTGCACACGTGTGCGTCCGCACGGGGGTTTGTGTGCACACGTGTGCGTCCGCACGGGGGTTTGTGTGCACACGTGTGCGTCCGCACGGGGGTTTGTGTGCACACGTGTGCGTCCGCACGGGGGTTTGTGTGCACACGTGTGCGTCCGCACGGGGGTTTGTGTGCACATGTGTGCGTCCGCTTGAGTTCTCAAATGGGTCTCCTGCTATGCAGATGTCCTATTATATTTGACCAAACCAGACATTTCCATACATAACATGATGCCTTTCCTTGATGATATTGGTCCAAGTGTGGTTCTCCATAAAAATGGTCAACATTCTTTGACAAAAACGTCCCCCTCTTTTTTCCACTATAGCTGGTGTGACCCAAAATATGAATTCCAATGGAAAAATATTGAATGCAATGTGATGCCAGAGGTTCCTGTACAGGAGGAATTACAACATGGAAGGAGTTGATCAAAACATACACACTAATCAACAATGTTAAAATTAGAGGTCGACCGAGTCTAAAGAAAGAATAAAGTCTAAGACGTACAAGTACAGTAGGTGGGAGTGAACACTTTATAAATCACGTCATAAAACACCAAAGAAGAAGAAGCAGTCTATGGTTACAAAATAATAAACCGATTCAATCTTCTTACAATCCAGTCACAAGAATCATGTAAGGCTATAGTTACTTACTTGTATAACACTCCATCCCGTAGATGGAGGTAAATGCACCAGTGGCTGCCGGCCGCCATTAAAAGCAACAACACAGAAAGTGTCTGTGTGTGACGGTGGTGGAGCCGCAGTGGTAGAAGTGGTCACTCTCACTCACTCTCACTCACTCAGACTTCTGAGATCTCCATGGCCAAACAGTATCTCTGCAATGTAAACTAATAGGAAAACTATTACACACAAAAGTCACAATCTACAAAAAGAACCTTGAATGATGAAAATCCAACAAGAAATGCGACTCAAGAAATGGTTCAAAAAACATGTTTCTATAAAACTAATAGTGTTCTAAGGATCATCTCAAAATGGGTTGAAGCTGAAAAGACTACATTTTTTTCGTCTCTCTCTGGACCCCCTCCCCCCCAGAAAGACTTAAGTCTCGCTTCACATACAATTTTACGCATTGATAAAATGATAGTAGCTTGATAGACCTGCTCACCTCTGGTGAACATCTCTGAACATCCTTTGGTATGTTTCAGTAGAAGTTATGAACTGTCCAAATAATGTCACCTGTCGCACATGTTTGTTTACTCATTCCACATGGTCACGGGCCCTAGGGGCCATAGGGGCCCTACGCCACATCCCATTCAACCGAAACTGTGAGATGACCACATTGAGATGGTCTCAAGAGGATGAGAGAGTGAGAAACTAATGTTTCTTGTCAAAACCTGTAATTGTCAATTGCCTGTGTTTAGACTTTAGACATGTCAGAATGACAGAAGCAGGACACGCCCTTTTGTCTCAGTGAGAATCTCACGTCTTCTGTGATTGGCCGAAACCTCATGCGGGTTTGTTTTGTTTCCTTCTTCCGGTCAGTGGTAGCACGTTACTAGAGCCAAATCTCTTGATAATTTTCTGCGCCGCGTCTTGCAGCAAAAAGCTTTTCCAACTTTTCTGCACCAGCCGCGACGGCGACGCCCGCCCCGCCCCTTGCGCGGGACACGGCACACCGTGCTCCCCCGTGCGCTCCCCGTTGCACCCGCGCACGTACCCGCCCCGCTCTGCACATGCACTCGCCCTCCCCAAGATGAAAAATGTTAAGTCTTTTCAGCTTCAACCCATTTTGAGATGATCCCTAAGGGTACGAATAGGTAACTTTTAATTTGCCATTCTGAAAAACTCATCATGATCACTGATTGTTCACTGATCGCTGCATACGCTACATTTGTAACTTTGTAGTTCCAGTAGTCTCATGTGCCATTGTCATTTTATGACAAACACTCATTTTAGTGTTTGTTGGTTTTGTACTTTTTTCAGAATGAAAGTTAAAGTTTCCTTAGTCTTTCTCTTTCCCTCTCTCTTCCTCTCCTTTTCTGTCTTTTTGCGGTATAGCGTAAAACACATACTTTGAAGATGTACAACTACAGCCATTAAAAGTAATACAACAACAACAACTATCAATGGGATGCATCCGCTACAAAGTAGTTCTAGTAGTTCTGGACTGTTGCCATGATGATTGTAAGTCGTGCTATGATCATCGAGAAATCTCGAAAAGACTAAAAGATTGAGGAATACCAAAAGTAATTGCAGGAATCACACAAAACATATCCACAAAAACAAAAATCAAACTAGAAATGTGTTTTTGTCATGATCGTGGCACATGGAATTGCTAGAACTAAAAAGTTCAGAGTTTGCAGACAAACTCATCATATGAAAAATAAAGTGAGGATGCATTACAAAAATAATGTATGTATTTTAATTTTATGAAAAGAAAGGAAGTAAAAATGCACAACATATTTCTTATTTACTATTTTCTATGGGAAATACAACTACCTTCTGGGGAAAAAATGTCATCCTCTGACAAAGTTGCAAATGCACATGACTCCACATGTGTCTGGGTGATGACAGAGAGGTACAGATATTTGTTTTGGATTTTTCATTTTTTGTGATTCTGAAACACTTTTGTCACAAATAATTTTCCTAGCACAAAATTACAGCAAGAAATGCAATCTAAAATGGCACTAGGAGGACCTGAGAGTTAAAAATCATTAGTATTAATATGATCTGTGGAATACTGGCTTCAATTGGGGCTTGAACCTGACTCTTTATTTCCTGTTGTTCCAGCTTGAACCAGGAAGTGCCAATCTTTGTGTGTACCATGGCCTTTCCGACCATCCCCTGCCCTCTGCACGTGTTCGAGCCACGATACAGGCTCATGATCCGCAGGTCCATGGAAACGGGCACCAAGCAGTTTGGCATGTGCATTGCAGACGACCTCAAAGGCTTCGCCGACTACGGCTGCATGCTCCAGGTGCGCCCCTGCCACTCACCTGTCCATCTATGTCCAGCTCTGAGCAATGACGTGGGCTTCATCTAATGCTGCTGTTGAACGTGTGCTTACAGGTGCGAGATGTCAAGTTCTTTCCTGATGGCCGCTCTGTGGTGGACACCATCGGAGTGTCCCGTTTTAAGGTCCTAAGTCACGGTCAGAGAGACGGATACAACACAGCCAAGATCGAGTACCTGGAGGACAAGAAGGTACGTCTGCATGTTCTGCACACTCCGTACTTCCTTTTCACTTGCACGTGCAGTCGGTTCCTGTGCTTTAGCAGTTTGTGTGGTGCAGGTGGAGGGGGAGGAGCTGGTGGAGCTACTGAAGCTCCATGACATGGTGTACGAGCAGGCCAACAGCTGGTTCACCTCGCTGCGAGACAATATGAAGAGCCAGATCCTCAGTCACTTTGGACAGCTGCCCACCAGGGACCCAGACCCACCGGTCAGAACCTGCACGTGTGATAAGAAGTATAGGCTTCTAGTTGCCTTCCGTTGTCTTACTCTCCTCTGTGTTTAGGCCAGTTCTAGCGGTCCGGCCTGGTGCTGGTGGCTGCTGGCCGTCCTGCCTCTGGAGAACAGGGCCCAGCTCGCCATCCTTGCCATGACGTCACTCAAAGAGCGCCTCATGGCCATCCGAAGGGTCCTGATCTTTGTCACCCGCAAGCGCTCGCGGTGAGCCGCCCCAAAACCACTGAGCGCTGAGGGCCATCGCTGCTCACTCTTACCTCTGTTCTCTATGCACCACTTCATCCGCACACTCACACCTACTCTTACCTCTTTTCCACCCACACTCGGACAATGCATACCTCCTGCTACACTGTGTGGACAAACTCGTGCACTTCCAGGTGATGCCAAACCATAAGAGACGGCACATTATTCCGAGCTTCCTTAGAACCGCAGCAGAAGCATAGCAGAAAAACATGTCTATGCTACTGTCCAAAGCTCCAAATTGATTGAACTGATTCTGAACTTATTTCAACGGGGATTGACCAAACTGCGATTGCTATGACTTCCTCAGATCAAAAATAGTACATTGCCTTTACCTGATGTAAAATATTCCTGACCAGAAATGAGAGACTGCCAGGTGGAAAAGAGGTAACTGCCACCTTTTTCTGCTGCTTTACATTTACAATAGTCACTCATAAAACTTTGTGGGAGGCAAAATATTGTATTCGCTTTTCTAATTCTCTTTTTATGTAATTTGAACAAATCTCCCAAAGATGGAGGTGAATAGCACTAGACACTACGCTAATAAAATCTACCCAAAAGATTGACTGCTCATATATAGAAAGTGTTCTAACAATTAAAGACTCAAATTCACTGCAAAAACAGTATTTATATTTTTTGGGGTGAAGGGGATGCAACCGTGGGAAATAGAAAAAGGACCTATAATGACTTTTAAAGTTAAACTGGAGCGTTCTCATACACTTCGGAGTCTAGAAGTAAGTTGCTTTACTCTAAACCGGAAAGTGCCAATGCTAGGTGGGCTAGGTTTGTTAGCACACAACTTTTGGCTCTGTAGTCTCTGCGCTCCATAAGATCTAAAATGTCATACAATTCTCCTCATGTCTGTGGTCTGCACTTTTTGTCTCACATTCATAATTGCACTGTAATACTGTCAAATCCTTGGTGTGGACTGGGCTTAATTTGACTCATTTAGACTTGCACCATTTGCACCACTCCATGAAAAGCTGAATCTGAATTGAACTGAACCGCGACTAAAATATCCCATAATCTGAACTAAGCCTGTGTTGTAACGGAAAGAGCACTTAACCATATGTTTGGTCCCTCGCGATATCCTTCTCTTATTCTTCCGTCTCTGGGTCACTTTTCCCTTTCCCTGTTTTTTTTATATTCCCCCAGAAGCTAAACATTGACTGACGCGTGGCTGTAGCGGAGCCTTGAGAATGTACTTTTACCACAACTTCTCCGCTCTTCTTCCAGAACAATACTGTACGGATGCGCAAAAACTCTTATCTCTCTGTGCAAAAGTAGTGTCACCTGGGTAATGCAAACTGCAAACTTTTTGTTGTCATATTGTAGCCTATCCAGGGGTTTAGCGTCGCTGGTATGACATGGTGTGTTTGAGTATGATTTCTATGTATGTTTCTACTGTGTCTTGGAGAGGCCTTTTATTGTTTATTTAAAAATGGGGGAGCTCTTAATACCTATTTTGTATTCGCAAATAAACGTTCTGAACTCTGCTTCTGTCCCTTTATTTCAATAACTTATATATTTATTCCCAATTGAAGGCACTTCAGCTTCTTCAGCTTCTTCCATTGGACCATCATTTCTTTTTCAACAGGACGATGACCCAAACAGACGTCCAGCTGTGCTCTGAGGGCTGTTCGACCAATAGGAGAGTGACGGGTGCTGTGCCAGATGACCCGGCCTCCACAGTTACCGGACCTGAACCCAATCGAGATGGTTTGGGGGGAGCTGGACCACAGAGTCAAGGTCAAAGGGTCAACAAGTGCGAAGCATCTCTGGAACTCCTTCAAGACTGATGAAGACCATTCCAGGTGACGACCTCTGACCTCTTGAAGCTCATCAAGAGAATGCCAAGAGTGTGAGAAGCAGTATCAAAGCTAAAGGTGGATACTTCAAAGAACCTCGAGCCATGGAATGAACATTCCATTCCATGGCTCGAGCCTAACAAGAATAAAGTACTACACACATGTAGTACTTTTACTGCAGACACTCGCACTGGCTTCAGCCATTGCACATCATGTAGGTGAAGTTGAAGATCTTATTGCTTTGTCTGTCCTTTATTTTAAAACATGTTCTTTCAGCTTGTTGTTTTCTAGGTTTCCAGGATAATAATAATAATAATAATAATAATAATAATAATAATAATAATGATGATGATCCACTCTCACAATATCTTTGTTAAAGAAAACACCCCATAACTCTTTCCTGAGAGCTCAGGTCATTCATTCCTCTTATTCCAATTTCCTGGAGCATTTGAGGACACTCTTCCTGCAGTGACGTGAAGCCAGTGCCTCGCCTGTCAATCTTGGGAAAAATAAAATATAAACAATATTAATATGTGTCATCTGTATGTATAATAAACCCCCTTTCCATTTGAATCCAATATTGAACAATATTTTTTCAAATAAGAATGTCAACATTTTCAGATGTTTGCGTTCAGATACAGGAGGAGGCAGCAGCTGCTCTGCCTCTGGAGCACTTCCATATTCTCCATAATGTATGAAATGTATTTCTGAAAGGTGTTTTAGGCAGATTCAGTATAAAACCCTGTGTGGACAGGTTCACTATCTTCTTCGTTATTATATATTATGTAGTATCCAGACAATATGGACAAGTTTTTTTCCAAGTTAAAACGTTTAGCAAATCTGGATTTTCAATCAAAGCAAATGGTTCTAACTAAAGGAAGAGCTGCACCGGAGCTGAACACGTTGCTTCAAACTCGGTTAAACCTGTCACAGGTGAATCTGGACCAGTGGATTCACTCTGTCACTGCATCCAACAGATCAGTGTGTGGACCGGCCTCCTGCTGGTGCCAGAGGGCCTCGTGCCAGAGGGCCTCCTGCTGGTGCCAGAGGGCCTCCTGCTGGTGCAAGATCAGTGTGTGGAGGCAAAACAACTCTCCAGCTGAACTCAGAAAGACTGAAATCATTGTCTTTGTCACAGAAACAAAGAGAAAGTGTCAGCGTCACCTCCAGAGTCTCGCTCTAAAACCAAATTATAAATCTGGGGGTAATAATGGACTCAGACTTGAATTTAAACAGCCACATCAAATCAATAACATCAGCAGCTTTTTACTGTCTAAAAAACATTGCCAACATCAAAAGTATAAGGTCTAATCCAGATTTGGAGAGACTTATCCATGCGTTTGTCTCCAGTAGATTAGACTGTAACGGCCGCTCACTGGTCTCTCCAAACGAGCTGTAAAACAGCTGCAGTACATCCAGAACACTGCTGCTCGGGTCCTGACTAGAACCAGGAAGTATGAGCACATTAGTCCTGTTCTCAGGTCTCTGCACTGCCCCCTGTGGCTCAGAGAAGAGACTTTAAAGCAGCTCTGCTTGTGTACAAGTCTCTCCATGGCCTAGCACCAAAGTACATCTCAGACATGTTAGTGCCATATGAACCATCTCGGACTCTGAGGACCTCAGGGACCGGCCTCCTGCTGGTGCCAGAGTCAGGACTAAACATGGACCGGCCTCCTGCTGGTGCCAGAGTCAGGACTAAACATGGACCGGCCTCCTGCTGGTGCCATAGTCAGGACTAAACATGGACTGGCCTCCTGCTGGTGCCAGAGTCAGGACTAAACATGGACCGGCCTCCTGCTGGTGCCAGAGTCAGGACTAAACATGGACCGGCCTCCTGCTGGTGCCAGAGTCAGGACTAAACATGGACCGGCCTCCTGCTGGTGCCAGAGTCAGGACTAAACATGGAGCGGCCTCCTGCTGGTGCCAGAGTCAGGACTAAACATGGACCGGCCTCCTGCTGGTGCCAGAGTCAGGACTAAACATGGACCGGCCTCCTGCTGGTGCCAGAGTCAGGACTAAACATGGACCGGCCTCCTGCTGGTGCCAGAGTCAGGACTAAACATGGACCGGCCTCCTGCTGGTGCCAGAGTCAGGACTAAACATGGACCGGCCTCCTGCTGGTGCCAGAGTCAGGACTAAACATGGAGCGGCCTCCTGCTGGTGCCAGAGTCAGGACTAAACATGGAGCGGCCTCCTGCTGGTGCCAGAGTCAGGACTAAACATGGAGCGGCCTCCTGCTGGTGCCAGAGTCAGGACTAAACATGGACCGGCCTCCTGCTGGTGCCAGAGTCAGGACTAAACATGGACCGGCCTCCTGCTGGTGCTAGAGTCAGGACTAAACATGGACCGGCCTCCTGCTGGTGCCAGAGTCAGGACTAAACATGGACCGGCCTCCTGCTGGTGCCAGAGTCAGGACTAAACATGGACCGGCCTCCTGCTGGTGCCAGAGTCAGGACTAAACATGGACCGGCCTCCTGCTGGTGCCAGAGTCAGGACTAAACATGGACCGGCCTCCTGCTGGTGCCAGAGTCAGGACTAAACATGGACCGGCCTCCTGCTGGTGCCAGAGTCAGGACTAAACATGGAGCGGCCTCCTGCTGGTGCCAGAGTCAGGACTAAACATGGGGAATCTGCATTTCAGTTTTATGCAGCTAAAATCTGGAACAGCTCAAATCTAAACCCGTAAACTCTCTGTATTGGACTAACTTATAAACATTTGGAGATTTGGAGACAAACGTAGTTAGAGGTAGTTAGAGGATGCTCTTAGTCCTCTGTGGGGCAAGGAACTTCAATTTGTCAATTTGTTGTCATTTCGTGCAAATTTAAGCCTCAGAGTTGGGATATGTGTTTAACATGACGTACTCTAAGCCCTATATGTCTTTATTAGCTATAGTTCTATAATTCTCCACATTGTCGTTATCAGCCGGGCTACGTGGGTGTGTGAGGCTGTAGTTGTGTTACTCGGCTGTAAGAGGTGGAATGGGTTGTATGGATGATGGTGTGTGTGTAACAACAACAAACATGAAGGCAATTGGTGCCATCCATCTTCTTCTGCTTAGACAATGTGCATGCCCCAAAAATGTATCACTACCAACCACCACTCTGCCGCCCAGTGTGGGCTGATGTTTTACCAAGTCTGTCCAAGCGATGCCCAAAAGGTTAAAATTGGTGCGTAAAACCGAGGCTTCCAGTGCGTACGGCTCCTCAGGCCGCTACAGCGGTCAAATCCACAATGATCACATAAGAACAGGGATTGGGCGCAATCCTTTCATCGTTGCGGGTAAGAAGTCTCAAACTACGCTTTTTCACCACTCGTTTTTGAGGTTATTAGTCCGACTGACTTGGGTGCAGTTGTTGACTGGGGGTGGATTTTCTTTGTCTAACACCGTGTTCATAAGCATTGGAGGTAATCTGGCCTAGACTGACATTATTTTTGGGAATATTTTTTAATCTTTCAAATTGTTAAAAATGTAGCAATATCATCCCCACGTATAGAAACAGCAGAGCATGTGTGAATCGAACACCAGGGCTCCTCCCCCTGACCACAGCTGGTCCACTACACCATGGAGAAAGTAAAGGTGCAGTAGCGCTCTGTCTTGTAATCAGCACACATCAACACTTATTGTTGCTTTTGTGTCGTTCTAAGATGTTTACTCATCCAAGCCCATTCTTTTGCGTCCTGGCTGTGGAGGATCGGAACATTGACACCGGCCCCCAAATGTTTAAATGTCGACTTTTTTATTTTGAAAATGACATATTTTTCGATTCTCGTAAATATACGACTTTGTTCTGGCTTCGACTGTGATTTCTTTAGTACCCCGCAATTTTATGTTGTTGGGCTGGTCAATATACTCCTAACTATGTGATATACAATGTTTTTTGCTTAATTTGATCATACTTTATAATTTGATCATATCTCCTAAGGGGGGCGCACTATCCCTGCAGCGGCCCTGGAGCTCGCAGGGGCCCTGGAGCTCGCAGCGGCCCTGGAGCTCGCAACGGCCCTGGAGCTCGCAACGGCCCTGGAGCTCGCAGCGGCCCTGGAGCTCGCAGGGGCCCTGGAGCTCGCAGGGGCCCTGGAGCTCGCAGCGGCCCTGGAGCTCGCAACGGCCCTGGAGCTCGCAGCGGCCCTGGAGCTCGCAGGGGCCCTGGAGCTCGCAGGGGCCCTGGAGCTCGCAGGGGCCCTGGAGCTTGCAGGGGCCCTGGAGCTCGCAGGGGCCCTGGAGCTCGCAGCGGCCCTGGAGCTCGCAGGGGCCCTGGAGCTCGCAGCGGCCCTGGAGCTCGCAGGAGCCCTGGAGCTCGCAGCGGCCCTGGAGCTCGCAGGGGCCCTGGAGCTCGCAGGGGCCCTGGAGCTCGCAGGGGCCCTGGAGCTCGCAGCGGTCCTGGAGCTCGCAGGGGCCCTGGAGCTCGCAGCGGCCCTGGAGCTCGCAGCGGCCCTGGAGCTCGCAGGGGCCCTGGAGCTCGCAGCGGCCCTGGAGCTCGCAGGGGCCCTGGAGCTCGCAGGGGCCCTGGAGCTCGCAGGGGCCCTGGAGCTCGCAGGGGCCCTGGAGCTTGCAAGGGGCCCTGGAGCTCGCAGGGGCCCTGGAGCTCGCAGCGGCCCTGGAGCTCGCAGGGGCCCTGGAGCTCGCAGCGGCCCTGGAGCTCGCAGGGGCCCTGGAGCTCGCAGCGGCCCTGGAGCTCGCAGGGGCCCTGGAGCTCGCAGGGGCCCTGGAGCTCGCAGGGGCCCTGGAGCTCGCAGCGGTCCTGGAGCTCGCAGGGGCCCTGGAGCTCGCAGCGGCCCTGGAGCTCGCAGCGGCCCTGGAGCTCGCAGGGGCCCTGGAGCTCGCAGCGGCCCTGGAGCTCGCAGGGGCCCTGGAGCTCGCAGCGGCCCTGGAGCTCGCAGGGGCCCTGGAGCTCGCAGGGGCCCTGGAGCTCGCAGCGGCCCTGGAGCTCGCAGGGGCCCTGGAGCTCGCAGCGGCCCTGGAGCTCGCAGGGGCCCTGGAGCTCGCAGCGGCCCTGGAGCTCGCAGGGGCCCTGGAGCTCGCAGGGGCCCTGGAGCTTGCAGGGGCCCTGGAGCAGCTCGCAGCGGCCCTGGAGCTCGCAGGGGCCCTGGAGCTCGCAGCGGCCCTGGAGCTCGCAGGGGCCCTGGAGCTCGCAGCGGCCCTGGAGCTCGCAGGGGCCCTGGAGCTCGCAGGGGCCCTGGAGCTCGCAGGGGCCCTGGAGCAGCTCGCAGCGGCCCTGGAGCTCGCAGGGGCCCTGGAGCTCGCAGCGGCCCTGGAGCAGCTCGCAGGGGCCCTGGAGCAGCTCGCAGGGGCCCTGGAGCAGCTCGCAGCGGCCCTGGAGCTCGCAGGGGCCCTGGAGCTCGCAGGGGCCCTGGAGCTTGCAGGGGCCCTGGAGCAGCTCGCAGCGGCCCTGGAGCTCGCAGCGGCCCTGGAGCAGCTCGCAGCGGCCCTGGAGCTTGCAGGGGCCCTGGAGCTCGCAGGGGCCCTGGAGCTCGCAGCGGCCCTGGAGCTCGCAACGGCCCTGGAGCTCGCAACGGCCCTGGAGCTCGCAACGGCCCTGGAGCTCGCAGGGGCCCTGGAGCTCGCAGGGGCCCTGGAGCTCGCAGGGGCCCTGGAGCTCGCAGGGGCCCTGGAGCTCGCAGCGGCCCTGGAGCTCGCAGGGGCCCTGGAGCTCGCAGGGGCCCTGGAGCTCGCAGGGGCCCTGGAGCTCGCAGGGGCCCTGGAGCTCGCAGGGGCCCTGGAGCTCGCAGCGGCCCTGGAGCTCGCAGGGGCCCTGGAGCTCGCAGCGGCCCTGGAGCTCGCAGGGGCCCTGGAGCTCGCAGCGGCCCTGGAGCTCGCAGGGGCCCTGGAGCTCGCAGGGGCCCTGGAGCTCGCAGGGGCCCTGGAGCTCGCAGCGGTCCTGGAGCTCGCAGGGGCCCTGGAGCTCGCAGCGGCCCTGGAGCTCGCAGCGGCCCTGGAGCTCGCAGGGGCCCTGGAGCTCGCAGCGGCCCTGGAGCTCGCAGGGGCCCTGGAGCTCGCAGCGGCCCTGGAGCTCGCAGGGGCCCTGGAGCTCGCAGGGGCCCTGGAGCTCGCAGCGGCCCTGGAGCTCGCAGGGGCCCTGGAGCTCGCAGCGGCCCTGGAGCTCGCAGGGGCCCTGGAGCTCGCAGCGGCCCTGGAGCTCGCAGGGGCCCTGGAGCTCGCAGGGGCCCTGGAGCTTGCAGGGGCCCTGGAGCAGCTCGCAGCGGCCCTGGAGCTCGCAGGGGCCCTGGAGCTCGCAGCGGCCCTGGAGCTCGCAGGGGCCCTGGAGCTCGCAGCGGCCCTGGAGCTCGCAGGGGCCCTGGAGCTCGCAGGGGCCCTGGAGCTCGCAGGGGCCCTGGAGCAGCTCGCAGCGGCCCTGGAGCTCGCAGGGGCCCTGGAGCTCGCAGCGGCCCTGGAGCAGCTCGCAGGGGCCCTGGAGCAGCTCGCAGGGGCCCTGGAGCAGCTCGCAGCGGCCCTGGAGCTCGCAGGGGCCCTGGAGCTCGCAGGGGCCCTGGAGCTCGCAGGGGCCCTGGAGCTCGCAGGGGCCCTGGAGCAGCTCGCAGCGGCCCTGGAGCTCGCAGGGGCCCTGGAGCTCGCAGCGGCCCTGGAGCAGCTCGCAGGGGCCCTGGAGCAGCTCGCAGGGGCCCTGGAGCAGCTCGCAGCGGCCCTGGAGCTCGCAGGGGCCCTGGAGCTCGCAGGGGCCCTGGAGCTTGCAGGGGCCCTGGAGCAGCTCGCAGCGGCCCTGGAGCTCGCAGCGGCCCTGGAGCAGCTCGCAGGGGCCCTGGAGCTTGCAGGGGCCCTGGAGCTCGCAGGGGCCCTGGAGCTCGCAGGGGCCCTGGAGCTCGCAGGGGCCCTGGAGCTCGCAGGGGCCCTGGAGCTCGCAGCGGCCCTGGAGCAGCTCGCAGCGGCCCTGGAGCTCGCAGCGGCCCTGGAGCAGCTCGCAGGGGCCCTGGAGCTTGCAGGGGCCCTGGAGCTCGCAGGGGCCCTGGAGCTCGCAGGGGCCCTGGAGCTCGCAGGGGCCCTGGAGCTCGCAGGGGCCCTGGAGCTCGCAGGGGCCCTGGAGCTCGCAGCGGCCCTGGAGCAGCTCGCAGCGGCCCTGGAGCTTGCAGGGCGGAGCTTGACGCGCGGAGCGGCGCGGCGGAGATGCGCTGCTCGCTCCCGGTCCAGCTCCTCTGACAGCGGCAGCGGCAGCGGCAGCGGCAGCGGCAGCACGTCGGGGCGAACACTCCCGTGACCGGATCTAAACACACGTCCCACCGAGGATGAACCGAGCTTAACGCACACGCCGCTGTTTTTTCTATTTCCCACGCGAGTCCGAAGGGTTTTAACGCAAAAATGGCGAACGAATCTCCGGCGAAGAGTCTGGGGGAGATCGACCTGGCATCGCTGCGGGTGAGAGTCCCAAAGCAGCGGTTTCACCTCCGGTTTAAGACCGGTAATAGTCCGGTAATAGTCCGGTAATAGTCCGGTAATAGTCCGAGTCTGCGGCGCGGCTGGTGACTCCGGGAGGATTTTCTTTGTCTAACACCGCGTTTATAAGCGCTGGAGGCCGGTCCATGGGCCGGGCGGACCTGGCTCACAAACTAAACACACCCTCTGCTAAATGCATATATTAAATGTATATATTGTATGTATATATTTTAATGACGCTTTCGCTTTCAGGATCCGGCCGGAATATTTGAACTGGTGGAAGTGGTCGGGAATGGGACTTATGGGCAAGTTTACAAGGTTGGTAATCTGGCCTAGATTTACATTTGTTGATGTTTTTAATCTTTCAAGTGGTTAAAAATGTAGCGTAATTGCATCTAACAAAACTATGATCTGCTTTAAAGAATATAGATAAAACTGGCCTCTCGGCACCAGGCCTGCTCCAGCTTCAGCAGCATCCTCGCCTCTCCATCCTCTCCATCCTCTCCATCCTCTCCTCCCTTTCGGCCTATTTAGCTTTATTTTCCTTAGCTTCTTCATCGCTTTCCAAACACATTTGTCTATAATGTTCCGCAGTGGCACAGCCTATGCTTTGCTGCTTCCCCCAATAATTAAGTTATTCAGTTCCATCCTCGCCTCTCCATCCTCTCCATAGTCCCATTTTCCTTGTGAGATGCAGACACCATGTTTGGCCCACCCTTCTCTCGCATCCACACCCCTCCTCAGTGAAGAAGCTGGATGTTATGGCTCGGTGCATGTGCCGTGGGCTGGGCGGTGTTTCCATGTGCATTAGTGTGCGTGTGCGTGCCCACAGAGCGTTAAGGCACGAGGGGACGTGTGTGGGGCTGTGCTGTGGTGGTGGAGGCCTCGTGCATCCATCCTCCTGCAGCTCGGGCGACAGAGGCTAAAGCTAGGAAGGGCTTGGATGTTGATGCTGGTGTGAAATGGTTAAAGAAGGTTTTAAATTTTAGATGTGTCTCAGGTTTTTTCTCATACATAGGGATTTAATGATATCTAAATCTCTCAGTACTATATTACTGCCATATCCAGCCTATGATACTTTGAAGCTTTACTTTTGAGTTTTAAAATGCTATGACGATCCTTTGTCACGGTGGCAGAGCAGTTAGAGCTCTGGCCTCTCAATAAGATCATGGGTTTGATTCCAGAGCCAGACCGTCATCACATGAGCTCTCTGGGTGGAGTCTGCATGTCCTGTATGTCCTGCATGTCCTGTATGTCCTGCATGTCCTGCATGTCCTGTATGTCCTGCATGTCCTGTATGTCCTGCGTGTCCTGCATGTCCTGTATGTCCTGTATGTCCTGCGTGTCCTGCATGTCCTGTATGTCCTGTATGTCCTGCGTGTCCTGTATGTCCTGTATGTCCTGCATGTCCTGTATGTCCTGCATGTCCTGTATGTCCTGCATGTCCTGTATGTCCTGCATGTCCTGTATGTCCTGCGTGTCCTGCATGTCCTGTATGTCCTGCGTGTCCTGCATGTCCTGTATGTCCTGTATGTCCTGCATGTCCTGTATGTCCTGTATGTCCTGCATGTCCTGTATGTCCTGCATGTCCTGTATGTCCTGCATGTCCTGTATGTCCTGTATGTCCTGTATGTCCTGCATGTCCTGTATGTCCTGCATGTCCTGTATGTCCTGCGTGTCCTGCATGTCCTGCATGTCCTGTATGTCCTGCATGTCCTGTATGTCCTGTATGTCCTGCGTGTCCTGTATGTCCTGCGTGTCCTGTATGTCCTGTATGTCCTGCATGTCCTGTATGTCCTGCATGTCCTGTATGTCCTGCATGTCCTGTATGTCCTGTATGTCCTGCATGTCCTGTATGTCCTGCGTGTCCTGTATGTCCTGCGTGTCCTGTATGTCCTGTATGTCCTGCATGTCCTGTATGTCCTGCATGTCCTGTATGTCCTGTATGTCCTGCGTGTCCTGTATGTCCTGCGTGTCCTGTATGTCCTGTATGTCCTGTATGTCCTGTATGTCCTCCCCGTGTTACCGTGGGTTCTCTCTGGGTTCTCCGCTTCCTCCCACCGTCCAAACACATGGGCTCTCTGAATTGCCCTGAGTGAATGATCGTGAGAGTGAATGGTTGTCTGCGTGTCCATGTCTCTGTGGGAGAACAAGCGCTAAAAACGATTGAATGAATGAAGGACAATCCTTTTCTGCGCATTATTGCCATATGCAAACCGATTGACCAATACTAACCAAGAATAAATTGAATTATTACATTTAAACTAGCACCACAGTCTTCATTATTTTGTGTATAAAAAACAATTGACTGTTTTTAAAATGTGGAATTTCCTATTTAAAGTGCTTCTGACAGGTTGTACTTCTGATTGAACTAAATGCAGTTAAACTGTGGTGTAAAACTATAATTTATATTTACTAAAGGTATCGAGAGTGTCCCTCTTTCCATCCATTCATTTTCTTTCGCTTTATCCGGGGCCGGGTCGCGGGGGCAACAGTCTTAAGCAGGGACTCCCAGACTTCCTCCTCCCCAGACACTTCCTCTAACTCCTCCGGGGGGATCCCGAGGTGTTCCCAGGCCAGTCGAGAGACATAGTCCCTCCAGCCTGTCCTGGGTCTTCCCGGGGGCCTCTTCCCAGTGGGACATGCCCAAAACGCCTCCCCAGGAGGCGCCCAGGAGGCATCAGGCATCCGGAACAGATGCCCGAGCCACCTCAGCTGGAGGAGCAGCTGCTCTACTCTGAGCTCCCCCCGTGTGGCCGAGCTCCTCACCTTATCTCTAAGGAAGCGCCCAGCCACACGGCGGAGGAAACTCATTTCTACCACTTGTATCCGCGATCTTGTTCTTTGGGTCACTACCCAAAGCTCATGACCATAGGTGAGGTCAGAACGTAGACCGACCGGTAAATAGAGAGCTTTGCCTTTCGGCTCAGCTCCCTCTTCACCACAACGGTCCGATGCGCCGATCCGACTGTCGAGCTCACGCTCCATCCTTCCCTCACTCGTGAACAAGACCCCAAGATACTTGAACTCCTCCACTTGGGGCAAGGACACCCCACCCACCTGGAGAGGGCAAGCCACCTTTTTCCGGTCGAGAACCATGGCCTCGGATTTGGAGGTGCTGATTCTCATCCCAGCCGCTTCACACTCGGCTGCAAACCGTCCCAGTGCATGTTGCAGGTCCGGGTTTGATGGAGCCATCAGGACAACATCGTCTGCAAACAGCAGAGATGAGATCCTGTGGTCCCCAAACTGGACACCCTTCGACCCCTGACCACACCCTCCGACCCCTGACTGCGCCTAGAAATTCTGTCCATAAAAACTATGAACAGAACCGGTGACAAAGCGCAGGCCTGAGGAGTCCAACATGCACTGGGAACAGGTCTGACTTACTGCCGGCAATGCGAACACAGCTCCTGGAGACAGGGACCGGACAGCCCTGAGCAAAGGGCCCCGGACCCCGTACTCCCGGAGCACCCCCCAAAGGACACCCCGAGGGACATGGTCGAAAGCCTTCTCCAGATCCACAAAGCACATGTGGACTGGTTGGGCAAACTCCCATGAACCCTCGAGCACCCGATGGAGGGTATAGAGCTGGTCCAGTGTTCCACGACCAGGACCAAAACCACTCTGCTCCTCCTGAATCCGAGGTTCTATCGGTCAGATTCTCCTCTCCAGGACCTGGAATAGACCTTACCCGGGACAACACAGACTGATTGTATTTTACTTTAGTTTATTTTACTTCACTTACTTAACTCATTTCACTTTTGTCTGATGTAAGAAGCCTTTTTGACATCTGGCTCAGGGACTCCTCATATCATCTAACTTGGGCACATTTATATTGTTTGATGTTGATTGATGTGCAATGTCCCTTTTCAGATAAATAAATAAAACAAATAAAATAATACTTTAAGTTTTAAGTTTTGGTTAGCATTAGCACTGAGACACCTACCGTAGTAAACCAGGCCTTTATCTCTGGTGAAGTGGTTACTCGTGTGTTGCACAATCTTTAAATATTGACTCTTTTTCCATGGCCCATAATGATGGAACTAATGCGGAAGCTATTCAACCATTCTGCACAGAACTACTTTTAGTTCTAGAACTGGAACAGTACTTTGTAGTTCTAGAATTTCTAGTACTTGTAGCGTATGCAGTGTTTTTTTGTCTCTCTTTCTCTCTCTCTCCTTTTTGTAATGGTATAGCATAAAACTCATACTTTGAAGATGTACAACTACAGTAGGTGGCAGTAAATGTACCTTTCAGTTGGCTGCCAACCGCCATTATTTTCTAAGGGTCGGAATCCCCACGATTCGATGCACAATACACGAGTCACGATACGATAATGTCACAATTTTGCGATACATGCAATAATAGATATTTTGCTCTTGATATTCTACGATATCTCACTATTTTTTAATGAATGAAGAGCTGAAGTCCACAAACAGGATCCTGGCGTAGGTTCGCGGGGAGTTGCTGCAGGATGAAGTGGAGAGCCAGGTTGATGATGTCATCTACAGATGTAGGCTCTGTAGGCGGATGACTTCATGATCCAGGGCTTCTTGGGGACAGGGTCAATGATGGACGACTTGAAGCAGGCTTGGACAGGGCATTACTCCATGGAGGGGTTAAAAATGTCAGCTTTTCGGGGTTTGGAGACCCAAAAGAGCCTTTTCTAAAATGGGAAGGGACATTTCCCATGAGATGAGGCCAATTTGATAATTGAATTGTGGGCTTTTTTGGCCTTAGAATGTTTTATTTATTTTAATATTTTCTCTGTCATTATAGCGCTGCTTTTTTAAACTATGGCCTTTTTTGTCAAAGTGAAATGTAAAAAAAAAATCTGCACAATCTTATGGCAATTTTATCTTGCAAGATCTTGTGGTACAAAAATGTTTAAATTTGTGCTGAAGTGTATTATATTCAATGCCATCCTCTGTCTATTTGGATTTCTAAGTATTTTTTTTATTAAATGAACTTTTACGAAACTATTACTTACAAATCCAAAGATAAGGTACATGAATTTCCACGTTAAGTTTGGGATTTATAAAAAGACTCCTCAGCATGGGATTGTGCGGTTGTTTCTACAAACTGTCCGCAGGGTGCAGAGGGTGCAGAGGGTGCAGAAGATGCAGAAGATGCAGAGGGTGCAGAGGGTGCAGAAGATGCAGAGGGGGCAGAAGATGCAGAGGGTGCAGAAGGTGCAGAAGATGCAGAGGGTGCAGAGGGTGCAGAAGGTGCAGAAGGTGCAGAAGGTGCAGAGGGTGCAGAGGATGCAGAAGGTGCAGAGGGTGCAGAGGATGCAGAGGGTGCAGAAGGTGCAGAGGGTGCAGAGGATGCAGAAGATGCAGAGGGTGCAGAGGGTGCAGAGGATGCAGAAGGTGCAGAAGGTGCAGAAGGTGCAGAGGGTGCAGAGGGTGCAGAAGGTGCAGAGGATGCAGAAGGTGCAGAGGGTGCAGAAGGTGCAGAGGGTGCAGAGGGTGCAGAAGATGCAGAGGGTGCAGAAGGTGCAGAGGGTGCAGAGGGTGCAGAGGGTGCAGAGGGTGCAGAGGGTGCAGAGGGTGCAGAGGGTGCAGAAGATGCAGAGGGTGCAGAAGGTGCAGAGGGTGCAGAAGATGCAGAGGGTGCAGAGGGTGCAGAGGATGCAGAGGGTGCAGAAGGTGCAGAGGGTGCAGAGGGTGCAGAAGGTGCAGAGGGTGCAGAGGGTGCAGAAGGTGCAGAGGGTGCAGAGGGTGCAGAAGATGCAGAGGGTGCAGAAGGTGCAGAGGGTGCAGAGGGTGCAGAGGATGCAGAGGGTGCAGAAGGTGCAGAGGGTGCAGAGGGTGCAGAGGGTGCAGAGGGTGCAGAGGGTGATCTGTGCTCAGACAGAGGCGCAGGAACCAGTGTGAGGAAGTTTGTCTTTATTTAGATCCTTTACTGTGACTCATTTAATCACAAGCGTGAGGGGAAAATAGAAGGTGTTTTTAATGCTAATGTTATAAACATGGCTCACATGCTCGAGAACGCACCAGGTTTTTAAAGATGGAAATGTAAGATTGAGATTATTCACTAGATCAGGGTCAAACTCATTTTGGGCCGCGGGCCGAACATAACGTAAAACATAAAACAATAAAAAATATAAGAAATAAATAGCTTTATATCGCCTACGCTGTTTTTGAAGTAATTACTGGATCGATTAAAAGAAATTACAAAACGTTTGTTCTCATAAATTGAAATGTGTTAATCATTTCACCAACACTGCTTCAGTTTATGTGCATCACAAGAGTTGATCTACAGAGATAAACATTTAGTCGTAGGTATTTGGAACTGAAAAATATTGTATTTGACTTTATAACTAAATAAACTTCTCAAGATCTAAAAAAAATATTTCAAATGTACTAACTAACATTTCCATGTCTGTGTAGGCATCTGTAGTCATCTGTATTGGTCTGTGGTCGTCTGTATTGGTCTGTGGTCGTCTGTAGTGGTCTGTAGTGGTCTGTAGTCATCTGTAGTCGCCTGTAGTGGTCTGTAGTGGTCTGTAGTCATCTGTAGTCGTCTGTAGTGGTCTGTAGTCATCTGTAGTGGTCTGTAGTGGTCTGTAGTCATCTGTAGTGGTCTGTAGTGGTCTGTAGTCATCTGTAGTGGTCTGTAGTGGTCTGTAGTGGTCTGTAGTCATCTGTAGTCGCCTGTAGTGGTCTGTAGTCATCTGTAGTGGTCTGTAGTGGTCTGTAGTCATCTGTAGTCGTCTGTAGTGGTCTGTAGTCATCTGTAGTGGTCTGTAGTGGTCTGTAGTCATCTGTAGTGGTCTGTAGTGGTCTGTAGTCATCTGTAGTGGTCTGTAGTGGTCTGTAGTCGTCTGTAGTCGTCTGTAGTCGCCTGTAGTGGTCTGTAGTGGTCTGTATTGGTCTGTGGTCGTCTGTAGTGGTCTGTAGTGGTCTGTAGTCATCTGTAGTCGTCTGTAGTCGTCTGTAGTCGTCTGTAGTCGTCTGTAGTCGTCTGTAGTGGTCTGTAGTCATCTGTAGTGGTCTGTAGTGGTCTGTAGTCGTCTGTAGTCGTCTGTAGTCGCCTGTAGTGGTCTGTAGTGGTCTGTATTGGTCTGTGGTCGTCTGTAGTGGTCTGTAGTGGTCTGTAGTCATCTGTAGTCGTCTGTAGTCGTCTGTAGTCGTCTGTAGTCGTCTGTAGTCGTCTGTAGTGGTCTGTGGTCGTCTGTAGTGGTCTGTAGTGGTCTGTAGTCATCTGTAGTCGTCTGTAGTCACCTGTAGTCGCCTGTAGTGGTCTGTAGTCATCTGTAGTCGTCTGTAGTCGTCTGTAGTCGTCTGTAGTGGTCTGTAGTCATCTGTAGTGGTCTGTAGTGGTCTGTAGTCATCTGTAGTCGCCTGTAGTCTGTAGTCGTCTGTAGTCGTCTGTAGTCGCCTGTAGTGGTCTGTAGTGGTCTGTATTGGTCTGTGGTCGTCTGTAGTGGTCTGTAGTGGTCTGTAGTCATCTGTAGTCGTCTGTAGTCGTCTGTAGTCGTCTGTAGTCGTCTGTAGTCGTCTGTAGTGGTCTGTGGTCATCTGTAGTCGTCTGTAGTCGTCTGTAGTCGTCTGTAGTGGTCTGTAGTCGTCTGTAGTGGTCTGTAGTCGTCTGTAGTGGTCTGTAGTGGTCTGTAGTCATCTGTAGTCGCCTGTAGTGGTCTGTAGTCATCTGTAGTGGTCTGTAGTCATCTGTAGTGGTCTGTAGTGGTCTGTAGTCATCTGTAGTGGTCTGTAGTCATCTGTAGTGGTCTGTAGTCGTCTGTAGTGGTCTGTAGTCATCTGTAGTGGTCTGTGGTGGTCTGTAGTCATCTGTAGTGGTCTGTAGTGGTCTGTAGTCGTCTGTAGTGGTCTGTAGTCATCTGTAGTGGTCTGTGGTGGTCTGTAGTGGTCTGTGGTGGTCTGTAGTCATCTGTAGTGGTCTGTGGTGGTCTGTAGTCATCTGTAGTGGTCTGTAGTGGTCTGTAGTCGTCTGTAGTGGTCTGTAGTCATCTGTAGTGGTCTGTGGTGGTCTGTAGTCATCTGTAGTGGTCTGTAGTCATCTGTAGTGGTCTGTAGTGGTCTGTAGTGGTCTGTAGTCGTCTGTAGTGGTCTGTAGTCATCTGTAGTGGTCTGTAGTGGTCTGTAGTCATCTGTAGTGGTCTGTAGTCATCTGTAGTGGTCTGTAGTGGTCTGTAGTCGTCTGTAGTGGTCTGTAGTCGTCTGTAGTCATCTGTAGTGGTCTGTAGTGGTCTGTAGTCATCTGTAGTGGTCTGTAGTCATCTGTAGTGGTCTGTAGTGGTCTGTAGTGGTCTGTAGTCGTCTGTAGTGGTCTGTGGTGGTCTGTAGTCATCTGTAGTGGTCTGTAGTGGTCTGTAGTCGTCTGTAGTGGTCTGTAGTCATCTGTAGTGGTCTGTAGTCATCTGTAGTGGTCTGTGGTGGTCTGTAGTCATCTGTAGTGGTCTGTAGTCATCTGTAGTGGTCTGTAGTGGTCTGTAGTGGTCTGTAGTCATCTGTAGTCATCTGTAGTGGTCTGTAGTCATCTGTAGTGGTCTGTAGTCGTCTGTAGTGGTCTGTAGTGGTCTGTAGTGGTCTGTAGTGGTCTGTAGTCATCTGTAGTGGTCTGTAGTCATCTGTAGTGGTCTGTGGTGGTCTGTAGTCATCTGTAGTGGTCTGTAGTCATCTGTAGTGGTCTGTGGTGGTCTGTAGTCATCTGTAGTGGTCTGTAGTCATCTGTAGTGGTCTGTGGTGGTCTGTAGTGGTCTGTAGTCGTCTGTAGTGGTCTGTAGTCGTCTGTAGTGGTCTGTAGTCGTCTGTAGTGGTCTGTAGTCATCTGTAGTGGTCTGTGGTGGTCTGTAGTCGTCTGTAGTGGTCTGTAGTCGTCTGTAGTGGTCTGTAGTCGTCTGTAGTGGTCTGTAGTGGTCTGTAGTCGTCTGTAGTGGTCTGTAGTCGTCTGTAGTGGTCTGTGGTGGTCTGTAGTCGTCTGTAGTGGTCTGTAGTGGTCTGTAGTCGTCTGTAGTGGTCTGTGGTGGTCTGTAGTCATCTGTAGTGGTCTGTAGTCGTCTGTAGTGGTCTGTAGTCATCTGTAGTGGTCTGTGGTGGTCTGTAGTCGTCTGTAGTGGTCTGTTCATCTGAACTGACACCACTAAATACAAACACACGTGGAGCGTTTAAGGAGGATAAGTTATGAGCCACAGTTTCCATCAAATCAAACTCTTTTGTCAAATCATGGGCCGAATATTATGTACAAAATAAAACAATAAAAGGAAGATCATGGGTTCGATTCCCGGACCAGACCAACATCACATGATCTCTCTGGGTGGAGTCTGCATGTTCTCCCCGTGTTACCGTGGGTTCTCTCCGGGTTCTCCGGCTGTGTTAGGCAAAATTGGTGACTCTAAATTGGCCCTAGTGAATGAATGTGAGAATGTGTATGTCTCTGTGTTAACCCTGCGTCAAGTTGGCCACTGTCCAGGGTGTACCCCGCCTAAGGCCCGAAGTCACTGGGATAGGCTCCAGTCACCCGCGACCCCGAAAGAGAACAAGCGGTAGAAAATGGATGGATAGCTTAGTAATAGTTGTGGAGACTGTTGCACAAATGTGCAGCAGGTGAAAGACTGAGTCCATATTCATGCAGCAGGAGGAACATGGACTTTTGATGTGATTTATGGTGTGAAATGAGGTCATTGTGTTGTTCACAGTCACATTAGTGTCACAGTCATGTTCATACTTTATTACACTCTGACCTGTGTTTTTACCTGTGGCTCCTGATCTGTCCAGGTTTGTAGAGGATGTTTTCCTCAGAGCATCATCACAGAAGTTAGTTTTCTTGTTAGCTCCACATTAGCTCCACGTTTAGCGCAACTCTAACATTCACAAAACCTTCTCCCTTCTTTCTTCCACGTGTTTCCTAAAGCCACACGTCTCTGTCCTCGCTCAGACCTCTGCTCTGAGGTACATAAGTGCTGTAAAGTGCACAAACGCGTGTCTTACTTCCCTCAGCACTTCTCCCTCGGCAGTACACAGGGCAGTGAAGACCGTGCGGGGAGGGGCGGCCACCAGCGGCATTGTGGGACGTGTAGTTTTAGCGATAAAAACAGTAATGTCTGTTGATTTGAAGAGACTGATGATTTTGCCGTGATTTACTTGTTTTTGACATTATTCTTCATGTTGGATGTCTGTTTTGTACATAAACTAGTCGCATCCGCTCAACGGATTGCCAAATGTGGGGGATTGAAATTGTTAGAAAATGGAAAAATACATGCAGAGGGCGGGGGAGGAGCGTGGTCTGGACTTTTGGGTGGCCCTTCATTAGGAATGGACTTCCTCCTCTTTACGATCTATTATATGATCAGGTTTTGTGTTTGGTGCTCAACATGGACCCTTTTGTTTTCCATTTCATCTGTTTGGTGTTTCTATAGTTCTTGTGTTTGTATTTTATGTTCAACCAGAGTTTAAAAATGTTCAAAAATGATCAATGGCAAAATCAATACAATCAACCCAATGGCATCGGAAGTGTTACGAGTAGCATCCTTTAACATTAACGGCATATTGAACCCAATCAAATGTGAGAAACGAAAAAAATCAACACAAAAAATACACACTTAATCATAGAACATCAAAAACTAACACAAAATGTTTAATAAAACATCTTACTCTCATCATACAGCGGCAAACACAAAAGGGGTGTTGCAATATTGATTTCAAACCAAATGGCTTTTTGCACCAAGTTTTGAATGTAATGACAAAAAAGGCACCGGTTAAGTAACTTTTGTAGTTTTTCCTTGCTGAGAAGGAGGGACAAGGAAGGGACTTTGGGACATTTGTCTAAGGACAGAGCTGTAATATCACCTATTGGATTCTTCGTATTCAAGCTGCATTGGAAGTATCAAACTCAGTGGGCACTGGGGATTGACAACTGGAGGGAGATGAACCCCAGGGCCAGGGCCAGTATAACACTCTAATCCACATACTGTACAATTTATTCCAGAATAAACTTTTCTTTCTTCAATAAAGACAGATCAAAAGAGGTAGATAGAGTACAAGCACAATGACCATGCTCCTCTCTGCATCACCGCAGTAAAGAGGAAAACATGTTGGAGGTTCAATGCCAGCCTGCTTTATGATCCTTTGTTTAAGGAGAAAATGTCAAACAACAATAAGACGAGAAGAAGTAAATCATGCCAAGGAGGGGAATCTTCAAATGCTACAGGAAATTAAAAAGATAAGAGGATTTTCATTAATTGTATTTATTTGTACAGGGAAAACCTAATGAGGAAAATCTGTCTTTTCCATTAGCCCTGAACACAACGCAAAATAAACAGCAAACAAACATAGGAAATCCAAATCAAACATTTAATAAAATTAACCGATACATAAAAACACATTTACACTATGAGATAGTGTAAATGTGCACTGCAGGTAGTCCTTGACTAGTGCTTTAAAGTCATTAAAAGAGTTTTGTTCCACTGGAAGGGAGCAAAGTTGCTGAAAGCCTTTTTTCTTGTCTCTGTTGACACAATGGGTCAGTAAGACAAGTCCTAGCGGTGACAAACTTGATCAATAATCAGGCAAAATAACATCTAGAGCCTTCTAAATAAACAAAAGGCAGTGCTGTTCTCTTCTTGCATACAATGACTGCCATTCTACTTTAGAATATAATTCTCAGTGATGGGTTCCGTATTAAACCTTAATGTCCTGTAATAAACCTTAACCCTGAACGATGGATTGAGTTCAGAGTTTTTAAGACTGTTGCTGCTTGAATATTTTGAATCACCTGTGCACAAGAAGGTGCCTTAGATTACAGAATTGCATCATCTGCAAACGAGTGGACACTACTTTGTTTCAGATTATGCCAATTGAGTTTATATACATTAAGTCTTGAGGAACACATTTATTAAGGTAAGAACATTCAGATTGAAAGCATCAGCATCATCTGCGGCGTCATCTGCAAACCGTTTTTTAGAATAATAATTTATTGGGTTCGATACAATTTTTGTATCGAACCCAATAAATTATTATTTTGACCCTTCCCTTAATCATACAGGAACTCGGCCATATTGTGGAGTCGGCCATACTGAATATGGTTGTGGAGCTTGACATGTCAACAAGTCATATCTGTTTGTATGAAGTTTATTGTATGGTGAATGTGACTGAATAAACGTGCTGGACAGTTAGCTCCACACGGAGGTCCACACTAGCATGAGGGAATCGCACGCTACAATCTGCATGAGTAGGCTACAGTTGTCATTTTGAGGTTAGTGAGATCACACTACGGTCAGCACTGGACTTCACAGCAGCCGGAATGTGAATCAAAATGTACATGCTCGAAAAGGGAGGACAGAGAGACGTGAGGACAGAGAGAGGAGGAGGAGACAGGTAGTGCTATAGCGTCCTTCACAAAGCTGTTTGTTGTTGACGTCCCTCCCCTCAGCGTTACCGTGGATACACATGATATACAGTAATACTTAAAAGAGCTACAAGTGAGATGCTGATAAACTTACACATATTATTTAGCCCATTTGTAAAGCAAAATAATCTGCTGTATCCGGTGGTAGGCATTAGCAAATACATTCTTAATTGACACATTTTCCTTTTAGGAATATTTGTAAGTTGAAGCATAAAAACATACAATCAACGTTTCCTTTCTATTTGCTGATAATCATGAAAACTGTAAAATAGCAATATTCCCGTTCACAATGATAAAATTAAAAATTAAGAACCACTGTATTTGCAGCAATGTATTTATTTTTCTGGATGTTAAATTTGTTTTGGATGCAGCCTAATAATGATCCACCCTTGGTAATCGTGCTAATCCAGTGCCAGGACAAACAAGCCCCCCCCCCCCCCCCCCCCCACAGCAGAGGGTCTTTATCTGGAGCTCAGCTAATCCAAAACCGCACACTATTCCCTTAATTATAGTCGGCATGTGCGCTTATGGGGCTGATGGGACATGCACTTCCAACCCCGAGGGGCGTCTGTCTGTTACTCTCATGTTCACGTTGCACGTCCTCAATTCAGATCTTATTTTGTGTGTGGCTGTTCACATTCCAAATAAAATGTGATTCAAATTAGTTTTTGTGCGTGAACCAAGCAGCCTTAAGTACAAAATAGGACAAGACAAAACCAGGATTTGGGCCGTTCAGAATCAGAAAAAGGTAATGTTTATCTTCAATGATGTCACATGACTGACTTCACTATGTATTTGAAATATTAGTGAGCCCCAATTCTAAATAATATATCTTACTTATAATCTTGATATTTCATATATAATTGCGTGGGCGGTGCGTGCGCGGTGCGTGCGCGGTGCATGCGTGCGCGGTGCGTGCGCGGTGCATGCGCGGTGCATGCGTGCGTGCGCGGTGCATGCGTGCGTGCGCGGTGCATGCGTGCGTGCGTGCGCGGTGCGTGCGCGGTGCATGCGTGCGTGCGCGGTGCATGCGTGCGTGCGCGGTGCATGCGTGCGGTGCATGCGCGCGGCTTCTCTGCTCGTCCACTGCAGCAGGAGCGATAGAGCGACACCAGAAACACACGAGGACTTGGAAAAAACTAAAATCTAATCAATTAATAGAAATTGTACCTAATGTGGCCTTTGTGTCATAAAGCGAGTTTAAGCTACACATGAGCTTATTCTCAGTTTATTGTGAAGTTGACATTGTAAAGATTTAGGAACCAATAGAAGGGAAACGCACAAGAGCAATTCACTTTTGCCACCACGGTCAATATAGTAGAATAGATCAGTGGAAGTAAGAATAGGGATGTATCTGTATCATCATTGTGCAACTATGTTCCTGTCAATTGAAGGACTTCCATCTTTGTAAATGTAACGTGCACTTCTTCTTAAGGCAAGTTTATTTGTAGAGCACATTTCACACACAAGGCAGTTCAAAGTGCTTCACAGCAGGAAAAATGCATTGAAATCACAAAGACGTGACAAAAATCACAAAACAGTTTAAGACTTAAAAGAGAAGAGTGATCCTTTCAGCTAAACACAACTGTTTTAAACCTAGATTTGAACATTGTCAGAATAGAGACTGCCTCACATCTTCAGGAAGACTGTTCCAGGTTTTAGCTTTATAAAACTGAAACACAGATTCCTCATGTTTTAATCTTTACTCGGTCCCTGAGATGGTTCACATGGAACTAACATGTCCAATATGTGCTTTGGTGCTAGGCCATGGAGAGACTTGTACACAAGCAGAGCTGCTTTAAAGTCTCTTCTCTGAGCCACAGGGGGCAGTGCAGAGACCTGAGAACAGGACTAATGTGATCATACTTCATGGTTATAGTCTAGTCTTAACATAATATTAACAGCGAGATAAATATGGTGTGATGGTTTTAGATCTTAAAATAATCCATGTGTATGTAAAATGTATATTTCATAGTGTATGTATATTTTATATATATATATATATATATATATATATATATATATATATATATATATATATATATACTCTATTATATAAGTGTTGTTTTCAGCTGATCACTTCTTACGTGACTCGTGAGGGTCCTGGAGTGCAGGCCCGACCCAAAAGGGGAGAAATCAGAACTAAATTTAGTGCACACTCCACAAAGTGCACAGACCTGTGGGAATGCGCTCCAAGAATATCACCATTAGTTGAAAAATCTTTTATTTTTCAATTATTTCGCCAACTCAACGAGCGGTCTTTCCTAAACTGCCATGTCGATCATTTTCATCACATTAATAAACCTGTCTTTCATCCCAAAGGACTGAGAACACATTGCGCAACGACTTCATATTCAGTTTTCTGCTTGTGTCTGAATCAAAATAGAACGCACAAAAGTGTCGTTATATTGCTATTTTTACAAGTTAGTTTGCCTCTGTCGGTGCCACTGAAGTGTCCATAGTACATGTCACGCTCTATGAGGGTGTGAAATTTGACTTACGCAATGCATTCTGGGATTGAAACACGCCCAACAGCATCATCACAACAAACATGGCGGCGCCCCTGTTCCCCGCATGTTCCCCCCGCTCGCCTTCGCTACCAAAATAAAGGATAGCGACGTACAAAAGGTCGATTGAAATATCTTAAAATTGTGAGATTTAGTCTCCCGATCGGGTCGAAGTCTGACCCCTGGACTGTTGAAGCCTGACCCCTGGACTGTGGAAGCCTGACCCCTGGACTGTGGAAGCCTGACCCCTGGACTGTGGAAGCCTGACCCCTGGACTGTTGAAGCCTGACCCCTGGACTGTTGAAGCCTGACCCCTGGACTGTGGAAGCCTGACCCCTGGACTGTGGAAGCCTGACCCCTGGACTGTGGAAGCCTGACCCCTGGACTGTTGAAGCCTGACCCTTGGACTGTTGAAGCCTGACCCTTGGACTGTTGAAGCCTGACCCCTGGCGGTCACTCCGACTCAAAAAATGGCAAAATTTTGATCTTTTTTTTTCCTTAAAAAAAGATAAGAATTTGCCTACCGACCGACCCACTTGAAAAATGTTGGCTCGGGTTTCAGCAAACAGACAGCCTCATTGTTGTCAATTATAAAACATAGAACTAGTAGGAAACAGAAAATACAGTATTATTTTGTGTTGAAAATGGTTGCTTCCAAACCTTTTCCTCACTGTCAAAAATGAGTTATGATTATTCACAATTATACAGTGAAATCCCTATTTTTTTCATACCTAGCATCTACATTAGCATTGTGCTAGTATGTGAGCAGCTTTATGGAATGAAACTCTCCAATTGATACAACTCATTCCAAAAAGTGTCAGGATTATGGCAAAAGCAACCTCCCCTGTGTGGAGTACCTCCCCTGTGTGGAGTACCTCCCCTGTGTGGAGTACCTCACCTGTGTGGAGTACCTCACCTGTGTGGAGTACCTCCCCTGTGTGGAGTACCTCACCTGTGTGGAGTACCTCACCTGTGTGGAGTACCTCACCTGTGTGGAGTACCTCCCCTGTGTGGAGTACCTCACCTGTGTGGAGTACCTCACCTGTCTGGAGTACCTCACCTGTGTGGAGTACCTCCCCTGTGTGGAGTACCTCACCTGTGTGGAGTACCTCCCCTGTGTGGAGTACCTCACCTGTGTGGAGTACCTCACCTGTCTGGAGTACCTCCCCTGTCTGGAGTACCTCCCCTGTGTGGAGTACCTCACCTGTCTGGAGTACCTCCCCTGTGTGGAGTACCTCCCCTGTGTGGAGTACCTCACCTGTGTGGAGTACCTCCCCTGTGTGGAGTACCTCACCTGTGTGGAGTACCTCACCTGTCTGGAGTACCTCACCTGTGTGGAGTACCTCCCCTGTGTGGAGTACCTCACCTGTGTGGAGTACCTCACCTGTGTGGAGTACCTCCCCTGTGTGGAGTACCTCTCCTGTGTGGAGTACCTCACCTGTGTGGAGTACCTCCCCTGTGTGGAGTACCTCACCTGTGTGGAGTACCTCACCTGTCTGGAGTACCTCCCCTGTGTGGAGTACCTCCCCTGTGTGGAGTACCTCCCCTGTGTGGAGTACCTCACCTGTGTGGAGTACCTCCCCTGTGTGGAGTACCTCACCTGTGTGGAGTACCTCCCCTGTGTGGAGTACCTCTCCTGTGTGGAGTACCTCCCCTGTGTGGAGTACCTCACCTGTGTGGAGTACCTCTCCTGTGTGGAGTACCTCCCCTGTGTGGAGTACCTCTCCTGTGTGGAGTACCTCCCCTGTGTGGAGTACCTCACCTGTGTGGAGTACCTCTCCTGTGTGGAGTACCTCACCTGTGTGGAGTACCTCACCTGTGTGGAGTACCTCACCTGTGTGGAGTACCTCAATAGCGACAGGGTAAAGTTGATTTGGAGCCAGTTCCATTCCTCCTGCTCATTGGTTTCTTGCATCTTTTAGTGCTGCCTTTAGAAATATGGACACATAGGTCAAACCAAACCAAGATAAAATATGATCTCAACCAGTGGAAGTAACTAAACCAGAGCTAAACCCCCCCCCCCCCCCCCCCCCCCCCCTCATGACCCACATTCCTCTGTATTTTTAGCCATCGCTCTGCTCGCACATGCAGCCATCTTACACAGTTAGCACAGTTAGCACAGAGCTAGTATTATTGTTTACAACTATTTTAAAATGATTGCCAAAAGAGACAGAAATGTATTGTGTAATCTCACAAACAAAGGTGATATTACTTCTGGTCCATGTACATTTGGACCTCACAGTTAAGCACATTTCTCATGCTTTGTGGAATATTGAGTACAATATAATTATGTCCCACCTTTAGTCATGCTATAGCTCTGGATCCATGTTTGGGATGAACATTAGACACAAGTAAACATGAGCGTTATCTTTACAGGACACGAGATCAATCCAATCTGCTGCTGGAAACAAGCATCGTTTACTGAAAAATATGTCTTTACAGAATACTGACTAATACTGACTAATACTGACTAACACTGACTAATACTGACTAATACTGACTAATACTGACTAATACTGACTAAGACTGAATAACACTGACTAATACTGACTAATACTGACTAATACTGACTAATACTGACTAATACTGACTAATACTGACTAATACTGACTAACACTGACTAACACTGACTAATACTGACTAATACTGACTAATACTGACTAACACTGACTAACACTGACTAATACTGACTAATACTGACTAACACTGACTAATACTGACTAATACTGACTAATACTGACTAATACTGACTAATACTGACTAACACTGACTAACACTGACTAATACTGACTAATACTGACTAACACTGACTAATACTGACTAACACTGACTAATACTGACTAATACTGACTAATACTGACTAAGACTGACTAATACTGACTAAGACTGAATAATACTGACTAACACTGACTAATACTGACTAATACTGACTAATACTGAATAATACTGACTAACACTGACTAATACTGACTAATACTGACTAATACTGACTAATACTGACTAAGACTGACTAAGACTGACTAATACTGAATAATACTGACTAATACTGACTAATACTGACTAACACTGACTAATACTGACTAATACTGAATAATACTGACTAACACTGACTAATACTGACTAAGACTGACTAAGACTGAATAATACTGACTAACACTGACTAATACTGACTAATACTGAATAATACTGACTAATACTGACTAAGACTGACTAATACTGACTAATACTGAATAATACTGAATAATACTGACTAATACTGACTAATACTGAATAATACTGACTAACACTGACTAATACTGACTAATACTGAATAATACTGACTAATACTGACTAAGACTGACTAATACTGAATAATACTGACTAATACTGACTAAGACTGACTAATACTGACTAAGACTGACTAATACTGAATAATACTGACTAATACTGACTAAGACTGACTAATACTGACTAAGACTGACTAAGACTGAATAATACTGACTAACACTGACTAATACTGACTAATACTGAATAATACTGACTAATACTGACTAAGACTGACTAATACTGACTAATACTGAATAATACTGAATAATACTGACTAATACTGAATAATACTGACTAACACTGACTAATACTGACTAATACTGAATAATACTGAATAATACTGACTAACACTGACTAACACTGACTAACACTGAATAATACTGAATAATACTGACTAATACTGACTAATACTGACTAACACTGACTAACACTGACTAACACTGACTAATACTGACTAATACTGACTAATACTGACTAATACTAATACTGACTAATACTGACTAATACTGACTAATACTGACTAATACTAACACTGACTAATACTGACTAATACTGACTAATACTGACTAATACTAATACTGACTAATACTGACTAATACTGACTAATACTGACTAATACTGACTAATACTGACTAATACTAATACTGACTAATACTGACTAATACTGACTAATACTGACTAATACTAATACTGACTAATACTGACTAAGACTGACTAATACTGACTAATACTAATACTGACTAATACTGACTAAGACTGACTAATACTGACTAATACTGACTAATACTGACTAATACTAACACTGACTAATACTGACTAATACTGACTAATACTGACTAATACTAATACTGACTAATACTGACTAATACTGACTAATACTGACTAATACTGACTAATACTGACTAATACTAATACTGACTAATACTGACTAATACTGACTAATACTGACTAATACTAATACTGACTAATACTGACTAAGACTGACTAATACTGACTAATACTAATACTGACTAATACTGACTAAGACTGACTAATACTGACTAATACTAATACTGACTAACACTGACTAAGACTGAATAATACTGACTAATACTGACTAATACTGACTAAGACTGACTAATACTGACTAATACTGACTAAGACTGACTAATACTGACTAATACTGAATTAAAATCTATTTTGTAACATATTCTTGGTGGGACCAGAGAACAGTATTCTGAACACACATTAGAAGTTGCAGTACAAGGTTGTTCTTGTGATGATGCTGTGATCTACAGTTCATCTGACACTGAACCACATGGAGGAGGAGGCCACAGCCCAAAGTTCAGAGCAAAGTAAGACAAGAAGAACGAAAGGGAAAAAACACAAATCAAATCTCCCAAAGTGTCAGAACGCTTTGCTCTAAATGCAAAAAAGACTGATTTAGCAAAGCACCTTAAGAGAAAACATGCTAAAGTTCCTTAATGCTGGTACTTATTTACTTTTTACTACGGTATTTATTTATTTCTTTTGATCTGTGCATTACAAACGGTGATGATTCCACCTCATTCTTTCTGTTTATCTCACAGGAATATTCACATTTGCAGTGTATGATATAAGCCCAGTCTATTGTGAGGTGTTTTACACAAATGCATCAAATAAAATGCAAGAAAGATCATATTTTATTTATTGTCGTCCTTATCCATTTAATCAATGCAATAATAACAGAACATTATTAAAACATGATCAAATACCTTTATTTTAGAAAAGTAACTATTTTCTGAATTCCACCAAATGAAAGAGTAACTGTACTGCAAGAGTTATTCACAATGTGTATTCTGGAACATGCCACAGTGATCGTCTCCTCACACTCTGGTCTCCTCGTCTCCTCGTCTCCTCACACTCTGGTCTCCTCGTCTCCTCGTCTCCTCACACTCTGGTCTCCTCGTCTCCTCGTCTCCTCACACTCTGGTCTCCTCGTCTCCTCGTCTCCTCACACTCTGGTCTCCTCGTCTCCTCGTCTCCTCACACTCTGGTCTCCTCGTCTCCTCGTCTCCTCACACTCTGGTCTCCTCGTCTCCTCGTCTCCTCACACTCTGGTCTCCTCGTCTCCTCGTCTCCTCACACTCTGGTCTCCTCGTCTCCTCGTCTCCTCACACTCTGGTCTCCTCGTCTCCTCGTCTCCTCACACTCTGGTCTCCTCGTCTCCTCGTCTCCTCACACTCTGGTCTCCTCGTCTCCTCGTCTCCTCACACTCTGGTCTCCTCGTCTCCTCGTCTCCTCACACTCTGGTCTCCTCGTCTCCTCGTCTCCTCACACTCTGGTCTCCTCGTCTCCTCGTCTCCTCACACTCTGGTCTCCTCGTCTCCTCGTCTCCTCACACTCTGGTCTCCTCGTCTCCTCGTCTCCTCACACTCTGGTCTCCTCGTCTCCTCGTCTCCTCACACTCTGGTCTCCTCGTCTCCTCGTCTCCTCACACTCTGGTCTCCTCGTCTCCTCGTCTCCTCACACTCTGGTCTCCTCGTCTCCTCGTCTCCTCACACTCTGGTCTCCTCGTCTCCTCGTCTCCTCACACTCTGGTCTCCTCGTCTCCTCGTCTCCTCACACTCTGGTCTCCTCGTCTCCTCGTCTCCTCACACTCTGGTCTCCTCGTCTCCTCGTCTCCTCACACTCTGGTCTCCTCGTCTCCTCGTCTCCTCACACTCTGGTCTCCTCGTCTCCTTACACTCTGGTCTCCTCACACTCTGGTCTCCTCGTCTCCTCGTCTCCTCACACTCTGGTCTCCTCGTCTCCTCGTCTCCTCACACTCTGGTCTCCTCGTCTCCTCGTCTCCTCACACTCTGGTCTCCTCGTCTCCTCGTCTCCTCACACTCTGGTCTCCTCGTCTCCTCGTCTCCTCACACTCTGGTCTCCTCGTCTCCTCGTCTCCTCACACTCTGGTCTCCTCGTCTCCTCGTCTCCTCACACTCTGGTCTCCTCGTCTCCTCACACTCTGGTCTCCTCGTCTCCTTACACTCTGGTCTCCTCACACTCTGGTCTCCTCGTCTCCTTACACTCTGGTCTCCTCGTCTCCTCACACTCTGGTCTCCTCGTCTCCTCACACTCTGGTCTCCTCACACTCTGGTCTCCTCGTCTCCTTACACTCTGGTCTCCTCGTCTCCTCACACTCTGGTCTCCTCGTCTCCTCACACTCTGGTCTCCTCGTCTCCTCGTCTCCTCACACTCTGGTCTCCTCGTCTCCTCGTCTCCTCACACTCTGGTCTCCTCGTCTCCTTACACTCTGGTCTCCTCACACTCTGGTCTCCTCGTCTCCTCACACTCTGGTCTCCTCGTCTCCTCACACTCTGGTCTCCTCGTCTCCTCGTCTCCTCGTCTCCTCACACTCTGGTCTCCTCGTCTCCTCACACTCTGGTCTCCTCGTCTCCTCGTCTCCTCACACTCTGGTCTCCTCGTCTCCTCACACTCTGGTCTCCTCGTCTCCTCGTCTCCTCGTCTCCTCGTCTCCTCACACTCTGGTCTCCTCGTCTCCTCGTCTCCTCACACTCTGGTCTCCTCGTCTACTCACACTCTGGTCTCCTCACACTCTGGTCTCCTCGTCTCCTCGTCTCCTCACACTCTGGTCTCCTCGTCTACTCACACTCTGGTCTCCTCACACTCTGGTCTCCTCGTCTCCTCGTCTCCTCACACTCTGGTCTCCTCGTCTCCTCGTCTCCTCACACTCTGGTCTCCTCGTCTCCTCACACTCTGGTCTCCTCGTCTCCTTACACTCTGGTCTCCTCACACTCTGGTCTCCTCGTCTCCTTACACTCTGGTCTCCTCGTCTCCTCACACTCTGGTCTCCTCGTCTCCTCACACTCTGGTCTCCTCACACTCTGGTCTCCTCGTCTCCTTACACTCTGGTCTCCTCGTCTCCTCACACTCTGGTCTCCTCGTCTCCTCACACTCTGGTCTCCTCGTCTCCTCGTCTCCTCACACTCTGGTCTCCTCGTCTCCTCGTCTCCTCACACTCTGGTCTCCTCGTCTCCTCACACTCTGGTCTCCTCGTCTCCTTACACTCTGGTCTCCTCACACTCTGGTCTCCTCGTCTCCTCACACTCTGGTCTCCTCGTCTCCTCACACTCTGGTCTCCTCGTCTCCTCGTCTCCTCGTCTCCTCACACTCTGGTCTCCTCGTCTCCTCACACTCTGGTCTCCTCGTCTCCTCGTCTCCTCACACTCTGGTCTCCTCGTCTCCTCACACTCTGGTCTCCTCGTCTCCTCGTCTCCTCGTCTCCTCGTCTCCTCACACTCTGGTCTCCTCGTCTCCTCGTCTCCTCTCACTCTGGTCTCCTCGTCTACTCACACTCTGGTCTCCTCACACTCTGGTCTCCTCGTCTCCTCGTCTCCTCACACTCTGGTCTCCTCGTCTACTCACACTCTGGTCTCCTCACACTCTGGTCTCCTCGTCTCCTCGTCTCCTCACACTCTGGTCTCCTCGTCTCCTCACACTCTGGTCTCCTCGTCTCCTTACACTCTGGTCTCCTCACACTCTGGTCTCCTCGTCTCCTCACACTCTTGTCTCCTCGTCTCCTCACACTCTGGTCTCCTCGTCTCCTCACACTCTGGTCTCCTCGTCTCCTTACACTCTGGTCTCCTCACACTCTGGTCTCCTCGTCTCCTCACACTCTGGTCTCCTCGTCTCCTCACACTCTGGTCTCCTCGTCTCCTCGTCTCCTCACACTCTGGTCTCCTCGTCTCCTCGTCTCCTCACACTCTGGTCTCCTCGTCTCCTCACACTCTGGTCTCCTCACACTCTGGTCTCCTCGTCTCCTCACACTCTTGTCTCCTCGTCTCCTCACACTCTTGTCTCCTCGTCTCCTCACACTCTGGTCTCCTCGTCTCCTCACACTCTGGTCTCCTCGTCTCCTTACACTCTGGTCTCCTCACACTCTGGTCTCCTCGTCTCCTCACACTCTGGTCTCCTCGTCTCCTCACACTCTGGTCTCCTCGTCTCCTCACACTCTGGTCTCCTCGTCTCCTCACACTCTGTTCTCCTCGTCTCCACGTCTCCTCGTCTCCTCGTCTCCTGAGAAGCAGCTGGCCTCATTAGCTTTTGTTTTGATCCGTCTCAGCGCCCCCCCCTGAGATTGTCATGTGACCAAAACTCAGGTAGGCCATTGGGCAGGAATTTAGACTCCCTGTCATCTGATCCCAGTCCTGGCCTCTGATTGGTGGAGAGCAGGCCGAGCGCTTCCTCTTGTAGCCGGGCAGACTGCACACCACAGGAGTATAGACGTGAACATAGAGGGCTTAGAGGGCGAACATAGAGGGCTTGAACTCACATTTAACAGTAACATATGTTGATTAAAATATGTATTAGTAGTTTCATTGTCAAATGAAACCTTTGAAATGTGCACTATAAGTAAATGTATTATTATTATAAATTGAATCACAGTTTCCTAGACTCGTGGTTCTCAATCCATGGAACTTGTCTTGGTGGCGCCTCTGAAGATCTATTGTGCCTCATTTAAAGACACATTTTTAGTCACAATTTTCCTTATTCAGTCTAAATTAACTGAAATGATTGTGTGTACAAAATTATACTAATTCTGAAGTCCATGGGTTGCGATTTGGGCTTTTTTTTTTTTTAGAAGACTTGGCAGGCAAATTGTCAGGTTGCGACATTGTGCTATTTTTGGGCACTTTCACCTAATAAGAAAAGTGATTTTAAAAATCTTTATTCGTTTTTTTTTCTTTCTCTTTTACAATAATAGACTTACGACTTTCCCCATTGCCTGAGACATTGTCTGAGCACGCCCTCTGTTCCAACATATGAACTTCTAAAAGCTCTAGAATCGCTTTTGGCTTATGTCATTAAATGAAGGTGCATGAAATTCACCCGCCACTTCGTGACATTGTGGATACTATGTTTTGTGTGCAGCTCTTTTTATTAAGTGTAATGTACCTATATCATGCAAAATCGACAGTGGTGTTGGGACCGCAAAGTGTTTTTTTGATGGATTCCTGTAGTTTTTATCGGAAGCAACCAAGATGACGCGGCACTAACCAACATGACGCAACGCTTCCCTGTTTCAGCCCCGCCCCTTCCAGGAAGCACTCCGTATCCCCCTCCCCTTCCCCCGTGCGCGAGATGAACCGTGGCTATTTAGCCCCACTTAGCATCAAATGCTTTTTCTTTGGTTCCAACGTTGCTGCTGCTGTACATATACATTTGGTTTTATGCTTTCCATGCGCTTAGTAACAATTCTAATTCATTACACATTATAGCAATTACCTGATTAGTCCGACAATTCCCACAGGTAGAGCAAAACCCAAGCTAATGCTAAACTCTAATAACACGATATATGAAAGATATTAGGGTTAGTTTATAATTGACCAAAGGTCAACGTCCTGCTGAATGGTCGAGGTCCTTGTGACGTATGCTCTTCAAACTTTAGGTCTGACTCTAGATCCAGGACATAGGGTTCAGCATGACGCACCTGTATGATGTATACAATATTTATTCTATTTATTTTTTATTTTAATTCAAGGACAGTGCATATTAATAAACATGTAAATATGCCAGAATTAGCCAATTCTTAGCAAATTTAAAAAAACAAGCAATGATTTTGCATAGAATTTCAAAATATATAGACTATTTACATTATAAGTCACAGACACATCAATCATCCAAGTACAGACCAAAGACACATAAACGAGCAGATACACACCCTATAGAAAACACACACACACAGACACACACAAGTACATGGCAGGTGGCCTGCAGGGGGCAGCAGAAAGGACAGGTGCAGGTGGCCTGCAGGGGGCAGCAGAAAGGGCAGGTGTAGTTAGTGTTGACAGATCTGGTTTGCAATGAGCCATTGTTTGAACTGTATTTTGAACGTGTGGTATGAGTTTGCAGTTCTGGTAGTTGTGGGTGTGAGGTTTCAGTCAGAGGCAGCATGGACAGAAGTCTGACTGAAGGTACTTGTCCTGAAGGGGACGATGCAGCTCCTCTGGTTCTGCTGTGGCTGGTGCTTCTGATGCTGATAAAGTGACTTTGTGCTGGAGATGACAGACCATGAATGACTTTGTACAATAAACAGAGATTTGAGTATTTGACCATGTTCTCCAGGCTGAGTAACTGTGTGTGTGTCGTATGGGGCAATGGTGAGTGTGGTTTGGTTTCTTGTCTAGGATTTGGACAGTTTGTTTGTGAAGTGATTGCAGAGGTCACATTGGTGACCAGGTGGGTAGATGGTATGTGAGGTGGGATAGAATGATTGAGTGCATGAACATTTGTTTGGCATGTGATTTGAATGACAATTTTGAATCTATTGTAATGCCAAAATATTTGTTTTCTGGAACAATTTGCAGTCGTTTTCCTGAAACAAATATGTCTGGGTCAGTATGGGGAGTGTTGGATTTGGTGAAAACCATGGCAACTGTCTTTGCAGTATTTAATTTGAGACAGGAGTGTAACCAGGATGAGACTTGAGTCATGGAGTTTGTGAGTGTTACTGAGACCTTAGAGATGTTACTGCCGTGTGCGTCATCAGAATGAAGACATTACTGCAAGAAGATCATTCATGTAAAGTGAGAATAGTGGAGGTGCTAAAGTGGATCCTTGGCAAAGAACGGTGGACAGAGTCTGTACCAATCCAATGTACTGCTGTGCACCGCCTCAGCCTCTGTTAACACCCCCACCTTCTCCACTCTTGGCTACGTCACGGGGTGGGCGGGGGAGGCAGATCGCTCTTAGCAAGGGCGGGGGTGAATCTCAAACTGCGCCGTCTGTATTTCCGGGTTTGTGAGCGGGTCCAAGATATGGGTGATATTGTATAACCATTATATTATGGGTGTTGCACAAGGCAAGGTGAGTTTATTTGCACAGCACAATACAGACACAAGGCAATTCAAAGGGCTTCACACAGGAAACAGGGGAAAAATCATTAAGATCACACAGACATGACAGAAATCACAAAACAGTTTAAGACATAAAAGAGAAGAGTGCAAAGAAAATCCTTTCAGTCATAAACACAGCTAAACACAACCTTAAGCTTCGATTTGAACATTGTCAGAGTAAAACTAAAGCAGATTCCCAGTGTTTAGTCCTGACTCTGGCACCAGCAGGAGGCCGGTCCATGTTTAGTCCTGACTCTGGCACCAGCAGGAGGCCGGTCCATGTTTAGTCCTGACTCTGGCACCAGTAGGAGGCCGCTCCATGTTTAGTCCTGACTCTGGCACCAGCAGGAGGCCGGTCCCTGAGGTCCTCAGAGTTAGAGATGGTTCATATGGCACTAACATGTCCGAGATGTACTTTGGTGCTAGGCCATGGAGAGACTTTTATACACAGAAAGCATCTTTAAAGTCTATTCCCTGCTGCTCGGGTCCTGACTAGCAGCGTTCTGGATGAACTGCAGCTGTTTTACAGCTCGTTTGGAGAGACCAGTGAGCGGCCGTTACAGTCTAATCTACTGGAGACAAACGCATGGATAAGTCTCTCTAAATCTGGATTAGACCTTATACTTTTGATGTTGGCAATGTTTTTTAGATGGTAAAAAGCTGCTGATGTTATTGATTTGATGTGGCTGTTTAAATTCAAGTCTGAGTCCATTATTACCCCCAGATTTATAATTTGGTTTGTAGGTTTTAGCGCGAGACTCTGGAGGTGACGCTGACACTTTCTCTTTGTTTCTATGACAAAGACGATGATTTCAGTCTTTCTGAGTTCAGCTGGAGAGTTGTTTTGCCTCCACACACTGATCTTGCACCAGCAGGAGGCCCTCTGGCACCAGCGGGAGGCCCTCTGGCACCAGCGGGAGGCCCTCTGGCACCAGCGGGAGGCCCTCTGGCACCAGCGGGAGGCCCTCTGGCACCAGCGGGAGGCCCTCTGGCACCAGCGGGAGGCCCTCTGGCACCAGCAGGAGGCCCTCTGGCACCAGCAGGAGGCCCTCTGGCACCAGCAGGAGGCCGGTCCACACACTGATCTGTTGGATGCAGTGACAGAGTGAATCCACTGGTCCATAGTCACCTGCAACAGTGAAACATAGATCTGACTCGTCTGCATCATTGTGATAGGACACATTTTTTCTGCGTATCAGCTGACCTAACGGCAGCATGTAGAGTAGGCATGTCCAAACTAGGGCCCGGGGGCCAAATGCGGCCCTCATACCAATTTTTGTTGGCCCTCCAACTTCCTGCTATGTCGGCCCAAACAACAAAAAGTAGTACTTTTTATTGTGAAATTGGGAAAATTCAGGCATATTGATGTTATACAACCTAATATTGATGTTCCAGGTCTAATTAAAGGTGGAGGCTCATCGCAATTACGTCAAATGCAAAATTTCGAATGATTCACTTTGTCATTCAATAAATTCGACATCGTCAAGTTGTTTGTGGCCCTCTGCCCCGTTTAAGTTTCAAAATGCGGCCCTTGGTGAAAAAAGTTTGGACACCCCTGATTTAGAGGTTGAACAGAAGGGGACCCAGGACTGACCCTTGGGGCACTCCACAGGTCAGGGTCATGTGGTCTGAGACACAGTTACCAATTTCAACAAAGTACTTCCTGTCTTCCAGATAGGACCTTAACCAGCACCCAGTCCTCTAGTCCCTGTAAGAGGATCCCATGATCAACAGTTTCAACACTTATGATCAAATATGCCCTCAGGGTAGACTACGAAACGGGAAAAATAGTATGATATGGGACCTTTAAGAGTACCAAGATCGAGGATAAGCCTACTGTTGTGAAAGAAGTTGATGGAGGAACAGGGCTTATCTTGTGGCCGCCTTCATCAAGACACAGAACCTTTGAATTTAACCTGGAACTTTCTTGCTGCAAGGTGAGAACCCTTTTGTCATCACGCGTCAGGGGACAGCTCTGTGTAGAGTTTATTCATAAGTTTGTGTGGTGAGTGCAGAGGCTGTGATGGCTCAGTGCTCTTCGTGCTGTAGTGGTCAATATTGACCGTGTGACCCGAAGAAGGTCGGAGCAAAACATGATACAAATGCATTCTAGCTGCTTTATTCCACATTATTATAATTATTATGCATTAAACATTTTGAATCTTTTGAGCCTTGTAAAACATCTCAGGTCTGTAATGATACTGTTGGAATGGGGATAAAAACAATGAGAGACACAGTGTGGTATAGAAGAGGAACAGTGTGGTATAGAAGAGGCACAGTGTGGTATAGAAGAGACACAGTGTGGTATAGAAGAGACACAGTGTGGTATAGAAGAGAAACAGTGTGGTATAGAAGAGGAACAGTGTGGTATAGAAGAGGCACAGTGTGGTAAAGAAGAGGCACAGTGTGGTAAAGAAGAGGCACAGTGTGGTATAGAAGAGGCACAGTGTGGTATAGAAGTGAAACAGTGTGGTATAGAAGAGGAACAGTGTGGTATAGAAGAGGCACAGTGTGGTATAGAAGAGGCACAGTGTGGTATAGAAGAGACACAGTGTGGTATAGAAGAGACACAGTGTGGTATAGAAGAGACACAGTGTGGTATAGAAGAGAAACAGTGTGGTATAGAAGAGGAACAGTGTGGTATAGAAGAGGCACAGTGTGGTATAGAAGAGGCACAGTGTGGTAAAGAAGAGGCACAGTGTGTTATAGAAGAGGCACAGTGTGGTATAGAAGTGAAACAGTGTGGTATAGAAGAGGAACAGTGTGGTATAGAAGATGCACAGTGTGGTATAGAAGAGGCACAGTGTGGTATAGAAGAGGCACAGCGTGGTATAGAAGAGGCACAGTGTGGTATAGAAGTGAAACAGTGTGGTATAGAAGAGGAACAGTGTGGTATAGAAGAGGCACAGTGTGGTATAGAAGAGGCACAGTGTGGTATAGAAGAGGCACAGCGTGGTATAGAAGAGAAACAGTGTGGTATAGAAGAGGCACAGTGTGGTATAGAAGAGACACAGTGTGGTATAGAAGAGGCACAGTGTGGTATAGAAGAGGCACAGTGTGGTATAGAAGAGGCACAGCGTGGTATAGAAGAGAAACAGTGTGGTATAGAAGAGGCACAGTGTGGTATAGAAGAGACACAGTGTGGTATAGAAGAGGCACAGCGTGGTATAGAAGAGACACAGCGTGGTATAGAAGAGGCACAGTGTGGTATAGAAGAGGCACAGTGTGTTATAGAAGAGGCACAGCGTGGTATAGAAGAGACACAGCGTGGTATAGAAGAGGCACAGTGTGGTATAGAAGAGGCACAGTGTGTTATAGAAGAGGCACAGCGTGGTATAGAAGAGACACAGCGTGGTATAGAAGAGGCACAGTGTGGTATAGAAGAGGCACAGTGTGGTATAGAAGAGGCACAGTGTGGTATAGAAGAGGCACAGCGTGGTATAGAAGAGACACAGTGTGGTATAGAAGAGGAACAGCGTGGTATAGAGGAGGTGTGGTATAGAAGAGAAACAAGTGTGGTATAGAAGAGGCACAGTGTGGTATAGAAGAGGAACAGCGTGGTATAGAGGAGGTGTGGTATAGAAGAGAAACAAGTGTGGTATAGAAGAGGCACAGTGTGGTATAGAAGAGGAACAGCGTGGTATAGAGGAGGTGTGGTATAGAAGAGAAACAAGTGTGGTGCAGATGAGGGAGGGACAGTGTGGTGCAGAGGAGGGAGGGACAGTGTGGTGCAGAGGAGGAAGGGACAGTGTGGTGCAGAGGAGGAAGGGACAGTGTGGTGCAGAGGAGGGAGGGACAGTGTGGTGCAGAGGAGGAAGGGACAGTGTGGTGCAGAGGAGGGAGGGACAGTGTGGTGCAGAGGAGGGAGGGACAGTGTGGTGCAGAGGAGGAGGGGACAGTGTGGTGTAGAGGAGGAAGGGACAGTGTGGTGCAGAGGAGGAAGGGACAGTGTGGTGCAGAGGAGGAAGGGACAGTGTGGTGCAGAGGAGGGAGGGACAGTGTGGTGCAGAGGAGGGAGGGACAGTGTGGTGCAGAGGAGGAAGGGACAGTGTGGTGCAGAGGAGGAAGGGACAGTGTGGTGCAGAGGAGGAAGGGACAGTGTGGTGCAGAGGAGGAAGGGACAGTGTGGTGCAGAGGAGGAAGGGACAGTGTGGTGCAGAGGAGGAAGGGACAGTGTGGTGCAGAGGAGGAAGGGACAGTGTGGTGCAGAGGAGGAAGGGACAGTGTGGTGCAGAGGAGGAAGGGACAGTGTGGTGCAGAGGAGGGAGGGACAGTGTGGTGCAGAGGAGGAAGGGACAGTGTGGTGCAGAGGAGGAAGGGACAGTGTGGTGCAGAGGAGGGAGGGACAGTGTGGTGCAGAGGAGGAAGGGACAGTGTGGTGCAGAGGAGGAAGGGACAGTGTGGTGCAGAGGAGGAAGGGACAGTGTGGTGCAGAGGAGGAAGGGACAGTGTGGTGCAGAGGAGGAAGGGACAGTGTGGTGCAGAGGAGGAAGGGACAGTGTGGTGCAGAGGAGGGAGGGACAGTGTGGTGCAGAGGAGGAAGGGACAGTGTGGTGCAGAGGAGGAAGGGACAGTGTGGTGCAGAGGAGGGAGGGACAGTGTGGTGCAGAGGAGGAAGGGACAGTGTGGTGCAGAGGAGGAAGGGACAGTGTGGTGCAGAGGAGGAAGGGACAGTGTGGTGCAGAGGAGGAAGGGACAGTGTGGTGCAGAGGAGGAAGGGACAGTGTGGTGCAGAGGAGGAAGGGACAGTGTGGTGCAGAGGAGGAAGGGACAGTGTGGTGCAGAGGAGGGAGGGACAGTGTGGTGCAGAGGAGGAAGGGACAGTGTGGTGCAGAGGAGGAAGGGACAGTGTGGTGCAGAGGAGGAAGGGACAGTGTGGTGCAGAGGAGGAAGGGACAGTGTGGTGCAGAGGAGGAAGGGACAGTGTGGTGCAGAGGAGGAAGGGACAGTGTGGTGCAGAGGAGGAAGGGACAGTGTGGTGCAGATGAGGGAGGGACAGTGTGGTGCAGAGGAGGAAGGGACAGTGTGGTGCAGAGGAGGGAGGGACAGTGTGGTGCAGAGGAGGAAGGGACAGTGTGGTGCAGAGGAGGAAGGGACAGTGTGGTGCAGAGGAGGAAGGGACAGTGTGGTGCAGAGGAGGAAGGGACAGTGTGGTGCAGAGGAGGAAGGGACAGTGTGGTGCAGAGGAGGAAGGGACAGTGTGGTGCAGAGGAGGGAGGGACAGTGTGGTGCAGAGGAGGAAGGGACAGTGTGGTGCAGAGGAGGAAGGGACAGTGTGGTGCAGAGGAGGGAGGGACAGTGTGGTGCAGAGGAGGGAGGGACAGTGTGGTGCAGAGGAGGAAGGGACAGTGTGGTGCAGAGGAGGAAGGGACAGTGTGGTGCAGAGGAGGAAGGGACAGTGTGGTGCAGAGGAGGAAGGGACAGTGTGGTGCAGATGAGGGAGGGACAGTGTGGTGCAGAGGAGGGAGGGACAGTGTGGTGCAGAGGAGGGAGGGACAGTGTGGTGCAGAGGAGGAAGGGACAGTGTGGTGCAGAGGAGGAAGGGACAGTGTGGTGCAGAGGAGGAAGGGACAGTGTGGTGCAGAGGAGGAAGGGACAGTGTGGTGCAGAGGAGGAAGGGACAGTGTGGTGCAGAGGAGGAAGGGACAGTGTGGTGCAGAGGAGGAAGGGACAGTGTGGTGCAGAGGAGGAAGGGACAGTGTGGTGCAGAGGAGGGAGGGACAGTGTGGTGCAGAGGAGGAAGGGACAGTGTGGTGCAGAGGAGGGAGGGACAGTGTGGTGCAGAGGAGGAAGGGACAGTGTGGTGCAGAGGAGGAAGGGACAGTGTGGTGCAGAGGAGGAAGGGACAGTGTGGTGCAGAGGAGGAAGGGACAGTGTGGTGCAGAGGAGGGAGGGACAGTGTGGTGCAGAGGAGGAAGGGACAGTGTGGTGCAGAGGAGGGAGGGACAGTGTGGTGCAGAGGAGGGAGGGACAGTGTGGTGCAGAGGAGGGAGGGACAGTGTGGTGCAGAGGAGGAAGGGACAGTGTGGTGCAGAGGAGGAAGGGACAGTGTGGTGCAGAGGAGGAAGGGACAGTGTGGTGCAGAGGAGGGAGGGACAGTGTGGTGCAGATGAGGGAGGGACAGTGTGGTGCAGAGGAGGAAGGGACAGTGTGGTGCAGAGGAGGGAGGGACAGTGTGGTGCAGAGGAGGAAGGGACAGTGTGGTGCAGAGGAGGAAGGGACAGTGTGGTGCAGAGGAGGAAGGGACAGTGTGGTGCAGAGGAGGAAGGGACAGTGTGGTGCAGAGGAGGGAGGGACAGTGTGGTGCAGAGGAGGAAGGGACAGTGTGGTGCAGAGGAGGAAGGGACAGTGTGGTGCAGAGGAGGAAGGGACAGTGTGGTGCAGAGGAGGAAGGGACAGTGTGGTGCAGAGGAGGAAGGGACAGTGTGGTGCAGAGGAGGGAGGGACAGTGTGGTGCAGAGGAGGGAGGGACAGTGTGGTGCAGAGGAGGAAGGGACAGTGTGGTGCAGAGGAGGGAGGGACAGTGTGGTGCAGAGGAGGAAGGGACAGTGTGGTGCAGAGGAGGAAGGGACAGTGTGGTGCAGAGGAGGAAGGGACAGTGTGGTGCAGAGGAGGAAGGGACAGTGTGGTGCAGAGGAGGAAGGGACAGTGTGGTGCAGAGGAGGAAGGGACAGTGTGGTGCAGAGGAGGAAGGGACAGTGTGGTGCAGAGGAGGAAGGGACAGTGTGGTGCAGAGGAGGAAGGGACAGTGTGGTGCAGAGGAGGAAGGGACAGTGTGGTGCAGAGGAGGAAGGGACAGTGTGGTGCAGAGGAGGAAGGGACAGTGTGGTGCAGAGGAGGAAGGGACAGTGTGGTGCAGAGGAGGAAGGGACAGTGTGGTGCAGATGAGGGAGGGACAGTGTGGTGCAGAGGAGGAAGGGACAGTGTGGTGCAGAGGAGGGAGGGACAGTGTGGTGCAGAGGAGGAAGGGACAGTGTGGTGCAGAGGAGGAAGGGACAGTGTGGTGCAGAGGAGGAAGGGACAGTGTGGTGCAGAGGAGGAAGGGACAGTGTGGTGCAGAGGAGGAAGGGACAGTGTGGTGCAGAGGAGGAAGGGACAGTGTGGTGCAGAGGAGGGAGGGACAGTGTGGTGCAGAGGAGGAAGGGACAGTGTGGTGCAGAGGAGGAAGGGACAGTGTGGTGCAGAGGAGGGAGGGACAGTGTGGTGCAGAGGAGGGAGGGACAGTGTGGTGCAGAGGAGGAAGGGACAGTGTGGTGCAGAGGAGGAAGGGACAGTGTGGTGCAGAGGAGGAAGGGACAGTGTGGTGCAGAGGAGGAAGGGACAGTGTGGTGCAGATGAGGGAGGGACAGTGTGGTGCAGAGGAGGGAGGGACAGTGTGGTGCAGAGGAGGGAGGGACAGTGTGGTGCAGAGGAGGAAGGGACAGTGTGGTGCAGAGGAGGAAGGGACAGTGTGGTGCAGAGGAGGAAGGGACAGTGTGGTGCAGAGGAGGAAGGGACAGTGTGGTGCAGAGGAGGAAGGGACAGTGTGGTGCAGAGGAGGAAGGGACAGTGTGGTGCAGAGGAGGAAGGGACAGTGTGGTGCAGAGGAGGAAGGGACAGTGTGGTGCAGAGGAGGGAGGGACAGTGTGGTGCAGAGGAGGGAGGGACAGTGTGGTGCAGAGGAGGAAGGGACAGTGTGGTGCAGAGGAGGGAGGGACAGTGTGGTGCAGAGGAGGAAGGGACAGTGTGGTGCAGAGGAGGAAGGGACAGTGTGGTGCAGAGGAGGAAGGGACAGTGTGGTGCAGAGGAGGAAGGGACAGTGTGGTGCAGAGGAGGAAGGGACAGTGTGGTGCAGAGGAGGGAGGGACAGTGTGGTGCAGAGGAGGAAGGGACAGTGTGGTGCAGAGGAGGGAGGGACAGTGTGGTGCAGAGGAGGGAGGGACAGTGTGGTGCAGAGGAGGGAGGGACAGTGTGGTGCAGAGGAGGAAGGGACAGTGTGGTGCAGAGGAGGAAGGGACAGTGTGGTGCAGAGGAGGAAGGGACAGTGTGGTGCAGAGGAGGGAGGGACAGTGTGGTGCAGATGAGGGAGGGACAGTGTGGTGCAGAGGAGGAAGGGACAGTGTGGTGCAGAGGAGGGAGGGACAGTGTGGTGCAGAGGAGGAAGGGACAGTGTGGTGCAGAGGAGGAAGGGACAGTGTGGTGCAGAGGAGGAAGGGACAGTGTGGTGCAGAGGAGGAAGGGACAGTGTGGTGCAGAGGAGGGAGGGACAGTGTGGTGCAGAGGAGGAAGGGACAGTGTGGTGCAGAGGAGGAAGGGACAGTGTGGTGCAGAGGAGGAAGGGACAGTGTGGTGCAGAGGAGGAAGGGACAGTGTGGTGCAGAGGAGGAAGGGACAGTGTGGTGCAGAGGAGGGAGGGACAGTGTGGTGCAGAGGAGGGAGGGACAGTGTGGTGCAGAGGAGGAAGGGACAGTGTGGTGCAGAGGAGGGAGGGACAGTGTGGTGCAGAGGAGGAAGGGACAGTGTGGTGCAGAGGAGGAAGGGACAGTGTGGTGCAGAGGAGGAAGGGACAGTGTGGTGCAGAGGAGGAAGGGACAGTGTGGTGCAGAGGAGGAAGGGACAGTGTGGTGCAGAGGAGGAAGGGACAGTGTGGTGCAGAGGAGGAAGGGACAGTGTGGGACAGTGTGGTGCAGAGGAGGAAGGGACAGTGTGGTGCAGAGGAGGAAGGGACAGTGTGGTGCAGAGGAGGAAGGGACAGTGTGGTGCAGAGGAGGAAGGGACAGTGTGGTGCAGAGGAGGGAGGGACAGTGTGGTGCAGAGGAGGAAGGGACAGTGTGGTGCAGAGGAGGGAGGGACAGTGGTGCAGAGGAGGAAGGGACAGTGTGGTGCAGAGGAGGAAGGGACAGTGTGGTGCAGAGGAGGAAGGGACAGTGTGGTGCAGAGGAGGAAGGGACAGTGTGGTGCAGAGGAGGGAGGGACAGTGTGGTGCAGAGGAGGAAGGGACAGTGTGGTGCAGAGGAGGAAGGGACAGTGTGGTGCAGAGGAGGAAGGGACAGTGTGGTGCAGAGGAGGAAGGGACAGTGTGGTGCAGAGGAGGGAGGGACAGTGTGGTGCAGAGGAGGAAGGGACAGTGTGGTGCAGAGGAGGAAGGGACAGTGTGGTGCAGAGGAGGAAGGGACAGTGTGGTGCAGAGGAGGAAGGGACAGTGTGGTGCAGAGGAGGAAGGGACAGTGTGGTGCAGAGGAGGAAGGGACAGTGTGGTGCAGAGGAGGAAGGGACAGTGTGGTGCAGAGGAGGAAGGGACAGTGTGGTGCAGAGGAGGAAGGGACAGTGTGGTGCAGAGGAGGAAGGGACAGTGTGGTGCAGAGGAGGAAGGGACAGTGTGGTGCAGAGGAGGAAGGGACAGTGTGGTGCAGAGGAGGAAGGGACAGTGTGGTGCAGAGGAGGAAGGGACAGTGTGGTGCAGAGGAGGAAGGGACAGTGTGGTGCAGAGGAGGAAGGGACAGTGTGGTGCAGAGGAGGAAGGGACAGTGTGGTGCAGAGGAGGAAGGGACAGTGTGGTGCAGAGGAGGAAGGGACAGTGTGGTGCAGAGGAGGAAGGGACAGTGTGGTGCAGAGGAGGAAGGGACAGTGTGGTGCAGAGGAGGAAGGGACAGTGTGGTGCAGAGGAGGAAGGGACAGTGTGGTGCAGAGGAGGAAGGGACAGTGTGGTGCAGAGGAGGACTGGTGGGATGTCAGACACGTTTCCTCTCAACACACTGACCTATAATTCTGCTGCTGTCGGGCTAAAAATAGTACGGATTTGAGCTCAGGAGGGGGAGGGGCCACGAGAGAGAGAATTAGAAATTAGAGAAAATCAGAGACCAAGAGAAAAGAGATGGAGGAGATTGTGAAGGAGAGAAAGATCAGAGAAGAAGGGAAGTAAAGATGGATGGGGCAAGAGAGCAACACATAAGAGAGAGAGAGAGAGAGAGAGCAGGTGATGAGAGAAGAAGAAGAGCTATGAAAGAGGATGAAGGGAAGAGAAGATGGAGGAGAGTTCGATGGTTAAAGCCTCGTACAGAGCGCGGCGGCCGAAGTGTCCACTTTACATTCAAAGTCTATGTGAACGCACCTCGAGCGCCTCGTGTCTTTCCCGCTGCGCCATTTCTTTGTTTTTGCGGCTCGACTGGTGCGTTTTCGTACGCTCTCGGTGATTTGGGCGCACGTATCATCCTCCTCGCTCTCTCTCTCTTCTCCCTCTCCTTCCTCTCATCCTCCTCGCTCTCTCTCTCTTCTCCCTCTCCTTCCTCTCATCCTCCTCGCTCTCTCTTCTCCCTCTCCTTCCTCTCATCCTCCTCGCTCTCTCTTCTCCCTCTCCTTCCTCTCATCCTCCTCGCTCTCTCTTCTCCCTCTCCTTCCTCTCATCCTCCTCGCTCTCTCTTCTCCCTCTCCTTCCTCTCATCCTCCTCGCTCTCTCTTCTCCCTCTCCTTCCTCTCATCCTCCTCGCTCTCTCTTCTCCCTCTCCTTCCTCTCATCCTCCTCGCTCTCTCTTCTCCCTCTCCTTCCTCTCATCCTCCTCGCTCTCTCTTCTCCCTCTCCTTCCTCTCATCCTCCTCGCTCTCTCTTCTCCCTCTCCTTCCTCTCATCCTCCTCGCTCTCTCTTCTCCCTCTCCTTCCTCTCATCCTCCTCGCTCTCTCTTCTCCCTCTCCTTCCTCTCATCCTCCTCGCTCTCTCTTCTCCCTCTCCTTCCTCTCATCCTCCTCGCTCTCTCTTCTCCCTCTCCTTCCTCTCATCCTCCTCGCTCTCTCTTCTCCCTCTCCTTCCTCTCATCCTCCTCGCTCTCTCTTCTCCCTCTCCTTCCTCTCATCCTCCTCGCTCTCTCTTCTCCCTCTCCTTCCTCTCATCCTCCTCGCTCTCTCTTCTCCCTCTCCTTCCTCTCATCCTCCTCGCTCTCTCTTCTCCCTCTCCTTCCTCTCATCCTCCTCGCTCTCTCTTCTCCCTCTCCTTCCTCTCATCCTCCTCGCTCTCTCTTCTCCCTCTCCTTCCTCTCATCCTCCTCGCTCTCTCTTCTCCCTCTCCTTCCTCTCATCCTCCTCGCTCTCTCTTCTCCCTCTCCTTCCTCTCATCCTCCTCGCTCTCTCTTCTCCCTCTCCTTCCTCTCATCCTCCTCGCTCTCTCTTCTCCCTCTCCTTCCTCTCATCCTCCTCGCTCTCTCTTCTCCCTCTCCTTCCTCTCATCCTCCTCGCTCTCTCTCTCTTCTCCCTCTCCTTCCTCTCATCCTCCTCGCTCTCTCTTCTCCCTCTCCTTCCTCTCATCCTCCTCGCTCTCTCTCTCTTCTCCCTCTCCTTCCTCTCATCCTCCTCGCTCTCTCTTCTCCCTCTCCTTCCTCTCATCCTCCTCGCTCTCTCTTCTCCCTCTCCTTCCTCTCATCCTCCTCGCTCTCTCTTCTCCCTCTCCTTCCTCTCATCCTCCTCGCTCTCTCTTCTCCCTCTCCTTCCTCTCATCCTCCTCGCTCTCTCTTCTCCCTCTCCTTCCTCTCATCCTCCTCGCTCTCTCTTCTCCCTCTCCTTCCTCTCATCCTCCTCGCTCTCTCTTCTCCCTCTCCTTCCTCTCATCCTCCTCGCTCTCTCTTCTCCCTCTCCTTCCTCTCATCCTCCTCGCTCTCTCTTCTCCCTCTCCTTCCTCTCATCCTCCTCGCTCTCTCTTCTCCCTCTCCTTCCTCTCATCCTCCTCGCTCTCTCTTCTCCCTCTCCTTCCTCTCATCCTCCTCGCTCTCTCTTCTCCCTCTCCTTCCTCTCATCCTCCTCGCTCTCTCTTCTCCCTCTCCTTCCTCTCATCCTCCTCGCTCTCTCTTCTCCCTCTCCTTCCTCTCATCCTCCTCACTCTCTCTTCTCCCTCTCCTTCCTCTCATCCTCCTCGCTCTCTCTTCTCCCTCTCCTTCCTCTCATCCTCCTCGCTCTCTCTTCTCCCTCTCCTTCCTCTCATCCTCCTCGCTCTCTCTTCTCCCTCTCCTTCCTCTCATCCTCCTCGCTCTCTCTTCTCCCTCTCCTTCCTCTCATCCTCCTCGCTCTCTCTTCTCCCTCTCCTTCCTCTCATCCTCCTCGCTCTCTCTTCTCCCTCTCCTTCCTCTCATCCTCCTCGCTCTCTCTCTCTTCTCCCTCTCCTTCCTCTCATCCTCCTCGCTCTCTCTCTCTTCTCCCTCTCCTTCCTCTCATCCTCCTCGCTCTCTCTTCTCCCTCTCCTTCCTCTCATCCTCCTCGCTCTCTCTCTCTTCTCCCTCTCCTTCCTCTCATCCTCCTCGCTCTCTCTTCTCCCTCTCCTTCCTCTCATCCTCCTCGCTCTCTCTTCTCCCTCTCCTTCCTCTCATCCTCCTCGCTCTCTCTTCTCCCTCTCCTTCCTCTCATCCTCCTCGCTCTCTCTTCTCCCTCTCCTTCCTCTCATCCTCCTCGCTCTCTCTTCTCCCTCTCCTTCCTCTCATCCTCCTCGCTCTCTCTTCTCCCTCTCCTTCCTCTCATCCTCCTCGCTCTCTCTTCTCCCTCTCCTTCCTCTCATCCTCCTCGCTCTCTCTTCTCCCTCTCCTTCCTCTCATCCTCCTCGCTCTCTCTTCTCCCTCTCCTTCCTCTCATCCTCCTCGCTCTCTCTTCTCCCTTTTCTTCCAAAACTCCAAAAATGTCCATATTTGTCAGTGAAACCCAAAGCTGTAAAATATCTCTAGGCCGCAGTTATTTTATTACTTGGTTTACGGATCTGCCGCACTTAGATTATTGATTTCTACAATATAAATAAAACGAATTATTATAAATTTATTTTTTATAATATACCAGCGGGTGAAGCAATTTTTCGCCAAAATCCTGCGGGAGTCTGTAATGGAGCGGCTCCGCCCCTGTCCCGGGAGAGCATGTGAAGACACGCCCGTTTCCCTGTCTGCTGCGCGCCTTGCCAAATCCTATATATCGCAAATATATATTTTAAACCCGTTCACCACAGTTTCTCCAGCGCGTTTAGCCGTGACTAAGGCTCTAAAGCGTCAGTTCTACCAATGCAAAACACGCTAAATCTACTGTTACACTCACTTTGATTCTACGTTCATAGACCCACTGCAAAACGTGATCATCAGGTTAAAATAAGATTTTATCTTTTGCAGCAGGGAATATGTCTCTGTTCCATAAATAAAACGTCAGCTTCAGGAGCGTGAATATTATAACGAACCGAGGATGTGCTGCAGATTCTTGTGCAGAATTAACATGAATTTTCAGGCGTCCACCAATTTGACACTTTGTACGTGTGCGTACCTTTGAACCTCCAGCACAGGCAGATATACTGTTTAAGGCAGACTAACTGCTTAAAGTAAAGGAATAAAGCTTTATTTAAACACTTCAGTTCAAAGAGGGCATTGCACAAAATGTGTTCCCTCTGCTTCCTTGTGGATTATCTGTAAAGCAGTGTGTGGGTGTGTACACATATATACTATATACTTCAATTATGCAGAGCAGTGCACCACTACTGCACTAGATAGTAATGGATTTTATAGTCATTTCAAATCCATTATTTTGGCGAAATTTATGAAGGCCCACCACCACCACCACCAACCAATTTTTTTTAATCGGAGGCGAGCCAAAAGGGTACTGGAGCCGAGCAGTTTTAAATAATATTTTGGGCCAAAGGCTTTATTAGACAGGACAGCTAAGGGTGAAATGGGGATGAGAGAGAAGGGAGGACATGCAGTAAATTATCGGAACCAAGATTCTAACTGTTGGCCAGCTGGTATGTGTGCTGCTGCCTTCACAACATTTTGATGGCAGAAATGCCCAGAATAAATCTAGCAAGGATTTTTGGACTTAAAAACACACAAGTTGAGAAAACATTGGGAACATTTTTTACGCTTGGAGGGGAGATTCATTGAACTAGGGTGAAATGCCATGGATGACTACACCTAAATATTTAAGAGATTCCGTTAGCCATTTAAGTCTTTTTTTAAAAGAAAGAGAGTGTCATCAGTAAGATGATTTAATTTTTTTCTAAGTTCTGTTTGTATCCAGACATTGGACCAAACCAATATCATGAAGGAAATCACATCAAATCACATTTAGTGTTGTGAAGAGCCCCAATATTCTTTTAATATTAAATCATCTATTTGAAATTTGCTCAGCACTTTAAAAAGATAAGGCCAGTCAACAGAATCAAAATCTTTCTCAGCGTCAAAACATATTGTTACTGCTGTGACCTCGTGATATAGACGGATAAATCCAACAGATTCAACCACAGCCCGTCTAAGCGAGGCGACCAATATCCGGGAACTCATAGAGAGGCCTTTTCCAACTCTGAAAAGGAAATGGAGTTAAATATCAAACTCTAGTGGAAGATCAACATAGACTATAGTTCATCACAATGCAATCTTGACGATAAATGTCCACTACCTGGATCAGCAAAAGCAATCCATGCAGCTTCTGTTCTGAGCGCGAAGAGGACGCTGCAACAGAGGCTCAGGCGTGAGGTGCAGGTTCTTGGCCAACCGTGAAATTCAAATATATTGACTACAGAATTTCCAAAGTGAAAGACACACCGACCGGCAGAGAAAATACTCTGGAATTACAATAATAATTCTAATCTTACTTGGACCATTCAGACTCTAAAACACATACGGAAAGAACTTTCGTAACAGAGATGGTGACGGCATTATTAAATCAAAATGTCACTACTACTAAGACTTTTTATTTAAAGGACATGCATCAAATAGTTGGAACAGTTGATGCTGTGGCCTGCTCACAGGGCAGGCATGTTGATAGCGCACATGCCTGGACCACCGAGTGGCATTAGCAGCTGTATGTCAGCCATTATTTGGTTGCCCACCCCGGGGTGCACCTGCTCCTGATCCCAGCCAGGAAGTCTGAAAGAGTCTGAAAGAGCCTCTGTCCCTAACAACACACACTAAGTGAACAGGATGCATTTGGCATTCACACAGTCTCCTCTCACTGGGCAAACAGAACAGTCAGTAGGCTGTTAGGTAACTAGAACTTTCACAATTTTATCTCTTATGTTCAGGCAGTTTAAACATTGAAAGCCTGTTGTCTTGTTTACACACTGTCCCGGAACATCTAAGTCATTGACGTTTATTTAACCAGGAAAGTCGCGCTGAGATTTATAATCTCTTTTTTGGGGAAGTCCTGGCCCCAGAGGGAGGAGCCTATTGTAAATATTTTAATTATTGTGAAAGCATCTTTCACCATAACCGCCTCCCAACAAACGGTGCCAACTTTATACTACTTCATTCAAAATGTTCACGGCCGTACGGCTCGTTATAGAGTTATGTCCCTATTGGCTTTTATGTTCAGTGTGATGTGGAGAGTAAGTGTGCCAGATTTCAACTGTTTATGAAAAAGTACATTTTTTCATCCCATTCAAAAAGCCTGTAAACCAAATGCATCTGTGACAATACTTGTTAGGTTGCCATGGTAACTTGAAGATAGAGGTATGCTGTAATTAACTTTTTTGTTGAGAATGGCAAGAACAATGTCCGTGCCAAATTGTATTTGTCTACGTCAAAGTAAATTATTTGACTTATTTCAAATGTTCAAGGGGGCGCTGTAGAGCCTTTGTAAAATATAGCTATATATATTGTATATAATTGCGTTTTGCTTGTCATTTTGCACAAAGCGTATATTCGTGCCGAGAAATATGACATCTCATGCCAGAGATACGCAAGTGGGGGATGAGAGAGCGAAGGACATGCAGCAAATGTCTGAAATCGACCTCACGACACTGCGGCCGGCTGCACTTGGAGCCTGGCATACGTTTGCTGTGCCATGACTTCAATTTTTGTTTAATATTCACTTTGACCACACCCAGAGGCGTATCAGCTTCAAACCGATACATTTCCATTGCTCATGTGTTTTATGTCTTTTGACCAAATATGACGTTTTTTCAATGAAAACTGTAGCAGAAGATGTCAAATGTACGACGAGGCGCTCTTTTGTCGTGCCGTGTTTGATCCAATATGGCCGACTTCTTGTATGATTTAGGGCGGGGTCATTATATGATTTTTTTATAGTTCCTTGCGATTGAGCGTTATATTTTTACTCTTTTTGGCGTCGGTCTCCCATTGGACCCATGTTAATTGATTTTTGAGGTGGCGCTACTCAGCCGTTTTCACAGGATCTTCACTGAAAGTTAGAGCTTACTGAGTTCTATTTTTGATACCACTCATGTGCATATTTGTCCTTGTTTACTGCTCAATATTTGCGATTTTCCGACCCCTGGATCCAATTTCTTCGCCGGGACGATTCTCCTCCTTCGGCTCCGGCCTAATCAAAAACCAGACAACAACAAACAAACCACAAATAGACAAAATGGTTATCTTTACTTCAATTAAAACCCAAAACAAGGAATTACATTATTTTAAATACATTGTAACATTTACAATAAAATGAAAACATTGGTACTATTTAACCTGTTACCTCCCACCTGTCCGCCGGCGAACATTTTCTATATCTCAAATATTCTCTTACATCATCACTTTTATTTCCGTGGTCAATACCAGCAAGCCATACATCATTTTAAAGCTTATTTTCTCAACAAAACGAATATGTCATTGATTTACATTGAATAATATGCCCCAAGAAGCAATTTCCAATTGTTTGTGAGAAAGTCTCAACTTTTACAAACTCATGTCCTGTTTGCTGTTTATGATGGACGAAACGGCTTTAATTCTGTTCATCCTTGTGTTCAGTCTGTCCGTAAGGAATCATTGAATATCCACTTGTATTTTTCCTGAAGTTATCCGATTTCGAGATATTGTCAAGTAAACAAACTTTTCTTCGTTTCTCGCTGGACGAGAATGCGCTTGTCCGGCGCATTTCTCCGTCCATAACAAATGACCTGTTTGACTTATACGATAGTGTTTGACATCGATCTCTTCCTTAGACTGTTACCTACAGAATGAGACCATCCACGAATTTTTCTGTCACCGGGTTTGTTTGCTACAGCCTCCGGAGGAAAAAAATTCGGCGCTTCCGAAGCGCGCGTCCATCTTTGTTTTTAGCCCTTAGCTTCTGCTAACAGGCACGCAGGAGACTTTGAGTGACATATTATTCTAGCCAATGAGGAGACCTTTTTCCTGATAGGCGGGACAAAGGCCTTATTGACACAGAATCTTCTGTATTCTCGTGCGTAAGGCTCCGGGAAGGCTGTAAAGAGCCAGATTTCTCAGCAGGATTTTGCGCATAACGTTTTCTGAGTTTATTAGCCTTTTGGACGTGCATTTTGTTAGATATATGTATTATTATACTAATACAAAAATAAAATAAAAATATTATAATATTTTTTTTTTTTTTTAACCTCTATATGGGAAATTCATGGGTAAACTCATATTTACACATTTTCACATATTTTTTTTTTCTGCAGTTATAATTGCTATTAGTGGCCTACAAAACATCAAAATGTATGTTTTATGATCATAGAGGAGCTAAAATTGTAATAAAACAGTTTGGCACAGTTGGCACATATTTGGATCACTTGTTCCGAATATACTTTTTGATACAAAAAGGTCAACAGCACCAAAATGCCTGTTCCTAGAGATCTGAAACTTTACACAGTTGTTGTCAACAAGATAAACATTATGTACAGTGAACAGCATATGCACACAATGAAGTATGTCATGCTCAGGACCATTACAAATTGACAATATTCAGGCGAGACTAAAAAAGGATGTTTTGTTTATGTTTGGGCCTCTGTAGTGTAAGTTCTCAAGCCCTGACAGTGTTCATGTGCACATCTGCAGAAACTAGAAGGCCTAAGCTTTCTAATGATGCATCACACTTGCATGTGGAACGTAAGATCCTCTTTTAATAAGCAATGCCATTTGGGTCCAACCATTGTGCACAGGGCGAAAATAGGTGGGTGGTAACAGGTTAATAAAAGCTACACCTTAATTTGCCTTTACAAAGCATGAGCAGACTCATAATGAACAAATAGTTTATTAAGCTTGATTCAGGCTCAATACTAGTCCAAGTACTGTAGTGTACTGTAGTGTACTGTAGTGTACTGTAGTGTACTGTAGTGTACTGCAGTGTACTGTAGTGTACTGCAGTGTGTAGTGTACTGTAGTGTACTGTAGTGTACTGTAGTGTACTGCAGTGTGTAGTGTACTGTAGTGTACTGTAGTGTACTGCAATGTGTAGTGTACTGTAGTGTGTAGTGTACTGTAGTGTACTGTAGTGTACTGTAGTGTACTGTAGTGTACTGCAGTGTGTAGTGTACTGTAGTGTACTGTAGTGTACTGTAGTGTACTGCAGTGTGTAGTGCGCTGTAGCGTGCTGTAGTGTACTGCAGTGTGTAGTGTACTGTAGTGTACTGTAGTGTACTGTAGTGTACTGCAGTGTGTAGTGTACTGTAGTGTACTGTAGTGTACTGTAGTGTAATGTAGTGTACTGCAGTGTGTAGTGTACTGTAGTGTACTGTAGTGTACTGCAGTGTGTAGTGCGCTGTAGCGTGCTGTAGTGTACTGCAGTGTGTAGTGCGCTGTAGCGTGCTGTAGCGTGCTGTAGTGCACTGTAGCGTGCTGTAGCCTGCCGTAGTGTGCCGTAGTGCGCTGTAGTGCGCGGTAGCGCGCTGTAGCGTGCTGTAGCGTGCTGTAGCGTGCTGTAGCCTCCGGTAGTGTGCCGTAGTGCGCTGTAGTTTGCTGTAGCGTGCTGTAGCGTGCCGTAGTGCGCTGTAGTGCGCGGTAGCGCGCTGTAGCGTGCTGTAGCGTGCTGTAGCGTGCTGTAGCCTCCGGTAGTGTGCCGTAGTGCGCTGTAGTGCGCGGTAGCGTGCTGTAGCGTGCTGTAGCGTGCTGTAGCCTCCGGTAGTGTGCCGTAGTGCGCTGTAGTTTGCTGTAGCGCGCTGTAGCGTGCTGTAGCGTGCTGTAGCGTGCTGTAGCCTCCGGTAGTGTGCCGTAGTGCGCTGTAGTGCGCGGTAGCGTGCTGTAGCGTGCTGTAGCGTGCTGTAGCCTCCGGTAGTGTGCCGTAGTGCGCTGTAGTGTGCTGTAGTGTGCTGTAGTGCGCCGTAGCGTGCTGTAGCGCGCTGTAGCCCGCTGTAGTGCGCTGTAGCGTGCTGTAGTGCACTTATGAAAGAGGGTGACATCCAAAGTTGATATTGATTAAATAATTGGATCATGATTTCAAACATAGCATGGGAGTGTACGTATGTTTATTAAAAGTCCCATAACATGCAAAATCGACTTTTCAGAGCTTTTAACCTTCTTACATTGCTATTTGTGCTTCATATATGTCCAGAGTGTTTTTTTGATTGATTCCCGCAGTGTTTAGCTATAGTACAGACTATCTCCTTTCCTCGAATCTCCAAACTGATGGGCGGTGGGGCAAGACCGCGTCATAAGGGCAAGCACGCTTCACCATCCCCCCTCTCGTAGTGTTGATCTGAAGTTCTATCATTTCTCACTCAGTCGCGCGGCAGGAGCGGCGCAGCACGGAGCAGACAGCTGTGGGGGACACACTACGTCACGGGTGGGCGGGGCACACACGCTCTCGCTGAGACTACGTCACGGGTTGGGCGGGGGAGCCAGATGGCTCTTCACAAGGGTGGGGGCGAATATCAAACCAAGCCGTCTACATTTCCGGGTTGGTGAGGGGGTCCAAGGTCTGGGTGATATTTCTTAACTATTATGTTAAGGGTGTTGCACAACCCTTATTATTATCAATTATACACTTAGGATAGACTACAAAACGTGAAAAAAAGCATGTTATGGCACCTTTAAGTATGTTCTAAGAGTTATGTGGGGACCCAGCCTTTTTAGGCAATTACCAATTCTCAAATCAAATATGTAAAAGACAAACGTTAATTCATCAGAATGTTGTGAAAACGTAACTGTGACATTGACTCCTTTTCTGAAAATGAATGGACACTTTACCAACTGTGGTTTATGAAGATTTATTGACCAAATAATTAAACAGATAACTATAAATATGGAATATGCAAATGAGTCATCAACAGGTGGAGACACTAGATACAATTGTTCTAGAGCGATCAAGTTATGTGTTGAGTTAAAGAGTCTTAGTCGACCAAATTTGCCTTTCCAAGTATGGAGACTTTTCAGACAGTCAATGCACAGGGCATGTTTTAAGTCAACCAAAAACTGAATTAATTATTTTGTCAGTTTCAAGCTGACCACAGTGACATTCCTCTACAGGAGCCCGGGGCCACATTGAGATCCGGTGTCTGCTTCAACAAAGGAAACCTGATCCACTCCCACACAGTTCCGTCACAAGGGAGATATTAGTGCTATTAACATTATGCTCTGGTCATTGTTACTCACTGTCTGAAATGGTTACTACTTATTCCCCTGTTGTATGAATACATTTACGATTTATCTCCTCACAATAGTAGTGACTCTAAAATGTGATATGATGACATCCGTACACCAGCGGCAGGTCCGATCATAGCTCACTTTACAGCTGCTGTGAGTGTGTCGGATCCAAACCCTCAGACTCTGCTTTGTACACTTTATCAGCACTCTAAGACTCACCTAAAACTTTGGAGGCCATTTTAATTTAATAAACTAAACCTATAGACGCTTGACTTTTGCATCTGCACGTGTTCTGCGATTCACAGAGAGCGGTTTAGTGCGCATGTAGCAGCCACTTGTCTGTACACACTATTTACAACACAAAAGATGCTCCAGCATGAAACACTCACTGATCTTAGACTGTGTGTACTTTAAGCTCAAAAGTTC